>NW_027008797.1:20000-71989 GCF_036934945.1 Oncorhynchus masou masou
GAACATCGAATTCAACATCCCAATTAGGATCTGGCTAAAAATACATGAATCATGTATAGAACCCATTGCCCTTTGTGGTTGTGAGGTCTGGGGTCCGCTCACCAACCAAGACTTCACTAAATGGGACAAACACCAAATTGAGACTCTGCACGCAGAATTCTGCAAAAATATCCTCCGTGTATAGCTTAAAAACACCAAATAATGCATGCAGAGCAGAATTAAGCCGATACCCACTAATTATCAAAATCCAGAAAAGAGACTCTACAAACACCTAAAAGGGAAGCAATTCCCAAACCTTCCAAAACAAATCCATCACCTACAGAGATGAACCTGGAGAAGAGTCCCTAAGCAAGCTGGTCCTGTTCACAAACACACCCTACAGAGCCCGAAAGCAGCACAATTAGACCCAACCAAATCATGAGAAAACAAAAAGATAATTACTTGACACATTGGAAAGAATTAACAAAAAAACAGAGCAAACTAGAATGTTATTTGGTCCAAAACAGAGAGTACACAATGGCAGAATACCTGACCACTGTGACTGACCCAAAATTAAGGAATGCTTTGACTATTTACAGACTCAGCGAGCATAGCCTTGCTATTGAGAAAGGCCGCCGTAGGCAACCACAGCTCTCAAGAGAAGACAGGCTATGTGCTCACTGCCCACAAAATGAGGTGGAAACTGAGCTGCACTTCCTAACCTCCTGCCCAATGTATGCCATATTAGAGAGACATATTTCCCTCAGATTACACAGATCCACAAAGAATTTGTGAAAAAAAAATCGATAGGCTACTGACCTGGCGTTACCATAGGTTACTGACCTGCGTTACCATAGGCTACTGACCTGGCGTTACCATAGGCTACTGACCTGGCGTTACCATAGGCTACTGACCTGGCGTTACCATAGGCTACTGTACTGACCTGGCGTTACCATAGGTTACTGACCTGGCGTTACCATAGGCTACTGACCTGGCGTTACCATAGGCTACTGACCTGGCGTTACCATAGGTTTACTGAGCGTTACCATAGGCTACTGACCTGGCGTTACCATAGGCTACTGACCTGGCGTTACCATAGGCTACTGACCTGGCGTTACCATAGGCTACTGACTGACCTGGCGTTACCATAGGCTACTGTACTGACCTGGCGTTACCATAGGTTACTGTGGCGTTACCACTGACCTGGCGTTACCATAGGTTACTGACCTGGCGTTACCATAGGTTACTGACCTGACCTGCGTTACCATAGGTTACTGACCTGGCGTTACCATAGGCTACTGACCTGGCGTTACCATAGGCTACTGACCTGGCGTTACCTGGCGTTAGGCTACTGACCTGGCGTTACCATAGGTTACTGACCTGGCGTTACCATAGGCTACTGACCTGGCGTTACCATAGGCTACTGACCTGGCGTTACCATAGGCTACTGACCTGACGTTACCATAGGTTACTACCGTTACCATAGGTTACTGTACTGACCTGGCGTTACCATAGGTTACTTACTGACCTGGCGTTACCATAGGCTACTGACCTGGCGTTACCATAGGCTACTGACCTGGCGTTACCATAGGCTACTGAGCGTTACTGCTACTGACCTGGCGTTACCATAGGCTACTGACCTGGCGTTACCATAGGCTACTGACCTGACGTTACCATAGGTTACTGTACTGACCTGGCGTTACCATAGGTTACTGACCTGGCGTTACCATAGGCTACTGACCTGGCGTTACCATAGGTTACTACTGACCTTACCGTTACCATAGGTTACTGTACTGACCTGGCGTTACCATAGGGCTACTGACCTGGCGTTACCATAGGCTACTGACCTGGCGTTACCATAGGCTACTGACCTGGCGTTACCATAGGTTACTGACCTGGCGTTACCATAGGTACTACTGACCTGGCGTTACCATAGGCTACTGACCTGGCGTTACCATAGGCTACTGACCTGGCGTTACCATAGGCTACTGACCTGGCGTTACCATAGGTTACCCTGGCGTTACATAGGTTACTGACCTGGCGTTACCATAGGCTACTGACCTGGCGTTACCATAGGTACTGACCTGTACTGACCTGGCGTTACCATAGGTTACTGACCTGGCGTTACCATAGGCTACTGACCTGGCGTTACCATAGGCTACTGACCTGGCGTTACCATAGGTTACTACTGACCTGGCGTTACCATAGGCTACTGACCTGGCGTTACCATAGGTTACTGACCTGGCGTTACCATAGGCTACTGACCTGGCGTTACCATAGGTTACTACTGACCTGGCGTTACCATAGGTTACTGACCTGCGTTACCATAGGCTACTGACCTGGCGTTACCATAGGCTACTGACCTGGCGTTACCATAGGTTACTGACCTGGCGTTACCATAGGCTACTGACCTGGCGTTACCATAGGTTACTGACCTGACGTTACCTGGCGTTAGGCTACTGACCTGGCGTTACCATAGGCTACTGACCTGGCGTTACCATAGGCTACTGACCTGGCGTAGGCTACTGACCTGGCGTTACCATAGGTTACTGACCTGACCTGCGTTACCATAGGCTACTGACCTGGCGTTACCATAGGCTACTGACCTGGCGTTACCATAGGCTACTGACCTGGCGTTACCATAGGTTACTGTACTGACCTGGCGTTACCATAGGTTACTGACCTGGCGTTACCATAGGCTACTGACCTGGCGTTACCATGAGGTTACTACTGACCTGGCGTTACCATAGGCTACTGACCTGGCGTTACCATAGGTTACTGACCTGGCGTTACCATAGGCTACTGACCTGGCGTTACCATAGGCTACTGACCTGACGTTACCATAGGTTACTGACCTGAGCGTTACCATAGGTTACTGACCTGGCGTTACCATAGGCTACTGTACTGACCTGGCGTTACCATAGGCTACTGACCTGGCGTTACCCATAGGCTACTGACCTGGCGTTACCATAGGTTACTGCTACTGACCTGGCGTTACCATAGGCTACTGACCTGGCGTTACCATAGGCTACTGACCTGGCGTTACCATAGGTTACTGACCTGGCGTTACCATAGGTTACTGACCTGGCGTTACCATAGGCTACTGACCTGGCGTTACCATAGGCTACTGACCTGGCGTTACCATAGGTTACTGACCTGGCGTTACCATAGGTTACTGACCTGGCGTTACCATAGGCTACTGACCTGGCGTTACCATAGGCTACTGACCTGGCGTTACCATAGGTTACTGACCTGGCGTTACCATAGGTTACTGACCTGGCGTTACCATAGGTTACTGACCTGGCGTTACCATAGGCTACTGACCTGGCGTTACCATAGGCTACTGACCTGGCGTTACCATAGGCTACTGACCTGGCGTTACCATAGGTTACTGACCTGGCGTTACCATAGGCTACTGACCTGGCGTTACCATAGGCTACTGACCTGGCGTTACCATAGGTTACTGACCTGACCTGGCGTTACCATAGGCTACTGACCTGGCGTTACCATAGGCTACTGACCTGGCGTTACCATAGGCTACTGACCTGACGTTACCATAGGCTACTGACCTGGCGTTACCATAGGCTACTGACCTGGCGTTACCATAGACTACTGACCTGGCGTTACCATAGGCTACTGACCTGGCGTTACCATAGGCTACTGACCTGGCGTTACCATAGGTTACTGACCTGGCGTTACCATAGGCTACTGACCTGGCGTTACCATTACTGACCTAGCGTTACCATAGGACCTGACGTTACCTAGGGCGTTACCATAGGCTACTGACCTGGCGTTACCATAGGCTACTGACCTGGCGTTACCATAGGCTACTGACCTGGCGTTACCATAGGTTACTGACCTAGCGTTACCATAGGCTACTGACCTGGCGTTACCATAGGTTACTGTACTGACCTGGCGTTACCATAGGCTACTGACCTGGCGTTACCATAGGCTACTGACCTGGCGTTACCCTACTGACCTGGCGTTACCTAGGCTACTGACCTGGCGTTACCATAGGCTACTGACCTGGCGTTACCATAGGTTACTACTGACCTGGCGTTACCATAGGCTACTGACCTGGCGTTACCATAGGCTACTGACCTGGCGTTACCATAGGTTACTGACCTGGCGTTACCATAGGCTACTGACCTGGCGTTACCATAGGCTACTGACCTGGCGTTACCATAGGCTACTGACCTGGCGTTACCATAGGCTACTGACCTGGCGTTACCATAGGCTACTGACCTGACGTTACCATAGGCTACTGACCTGGCGTTACCATAGGCTACTGACTGACCTGACCTGGCGTTACCATAGGTTACTGACCTGGCGTTACCATAGGTTACTGTACTGACCTGGCGTTACCATAGGCTACTGACCTGGCGTTACCATAGGCTACTGACCTGGCGTTACCATAGGCTACTGACCTGCGTTACCGTTACCATAGGCTACTGACCTGGCGTTACCATAGGCTACTGACCTGGCGTTACCATAGGCTACTGACCTGGCGTTACCATAGGTTACTGTACTGACCTGGCGTTACCATAGGTTACTGTACTGACCTGGCGTTACCATAGGCTACTGACCTGGCGTTACCATAGGCTACTGACCTGGCGTTACCATAGGCTACTGACCTGGCGTTACCATAGGTTACTGACCTGGCGTTACCATAGGCTACTGACCTGGCGTTACCATAGGTTACTGACCTGGCGTTACCATAGGCTACTGACCTGGCGTTACCATAGGTTACTACTGAGCGTTACCATAGGCTACTGACCTGTTACCTAGGCTACTGACCTGGCGTTACCATAGGCTACTGACCTGGCGTTACCATAGGCTACTGACCTGCGCGTTACCATAGGCTACTGACCTGGCGTTACCATAGGCTACTGACCTGGCGTTACCATAGGCTTACTGTACTGACCTGGCGTTACCATAGGCTACTGACCTGGCGTTACCATAGGTTACTGACCTGGCGTTACCATAGGCTACTGACCTGGCGTTACCATAGGCTACTGACCTGGCGTTACCATAGGCTACTGACCTGGCGTTACCATAGGCTACTGACCTGGCGTTACCATAGGCTACTGACCTGACGTTACCATAGGCTGACGTTGACTACTGACCTTACCGTTAGGCTACTGACCTGGCGTTACCATAGGCGTTGACCATAGGCTACTGACCTGGCGTTACCATAGGCTACTGACCTGGCGTTACCATAGGTTACTGACCTGGCGTTACCATAGGCTACTGACCTGGCGTTACCATAGGCTACTGACCTGGCGTTACCATAGGTTACTGACCTGGCGTTACCATAGGCTACTGACCTGACGTTACCATAGGCTACTGACCTGGCGTTACCATAGGTTACTGACCTGGCGTTACCATAGGCATAGGTTACTGACCTGGCGTTACCATAGGTACTGACCTGGCGTTACCATAGGTTACTACTGACCTGGCTTACCATAGGCTACTGGCGTTACCATAGGCTACTGACCTGGCGTTACCATAGGCTACTGACCTGGCGTTACCATAGGCTACTGACCTGGCGTTACCATAGGTTACTGACTGGCGTTACCTGCGTTACCATAGGCTACTGACCTGGCGTTACCATAGGCTACTGACCTGGCGTTACCATAGGTTACTGACCTGGCGTTACCATAGGCTACTGACCTGGCGTTACCATAGGCTACTGACCTGGCGTTACCATAGGCTACTGACCTGGCGTTACCATAGGTTACTGTACTGACCTGGCGTTACCATAGGCTACTGACCTGGCGTTACCATAGGCTACTGACCTGCGTTACCATAGGCTACTGTTACCATAGGCTACTGACCTGGCGTTACCATAGGCTACTGACCTGTTACCATAGGTTACCATAGGCTACTGACCTGGCGTTACCATAGGCTACTGACCTGGCGTTACCATAGGCTACTGACCTGGCGTTACCATAGGCTACTGACCTGGCGTTACCATAGGCTACTGACCTGGCGTTACCATAGGTTACTGACCTGGCGTTACCATAGGTTACTGACCTGTTACCATAGGCTTGACCTAGCGTTACCTAGGTTACTGACCTGGCGTTACCATAGGCTACTGACCTGGCGTTACCATAGGCTACTGACCTGGCGTTACCATAGGCTACTGACCTGGCGTTACCATAGGTTACTGACCTGAGCGTTACCATACTGGCGTTACTGACCTGGCGTTACCATAGGCTACTGACCTGGCGTTACCATAGGCTACTGACCTGGCGTTACCATAGGCTACTGACCTGGCGTTACCATAGGCTACTGACCTGGCGTTACCATAGGTTGACCTTACTGACCTGGCGTTACCATAGGCTACTGACCTGGCGTTACCATAGGCTACTGACCTGGCGTTACCATAGGTTACTGACCTGGCGTTACCATAGGCTACTGACCTGACCCGGCGTTACCATAGGCTACTGACCTGGCGTTACCATAGGTTACCTACTGACCTGGCGTTACCATAGGTTACTGACGTTACCATAGGCTACTGACCTGGCGTTACCATAGGCTACTGACCTGGCGTTACCATAGGCTACTGACCTGGCGTTACCATAGGCTACTGACCTGGCGTTACCATAGGCTACTGACCTGGCGTTACCATAGGCTACTGACCTGGCGTTACCATAGGTTACTGACCTGGCGTTACCATAGGCTACTGACCTGGCGTTACCATAGGCTACTGACCTGGCGTTACCATAGGCTACTGACCTGGCGTTACCATAGGCTACTGACCTGGCGTTACCATAGGTTACTACTGACCTGGCGTTACCATAGGTTACTGACCTGGCGTTACCATAGGCTACTGACCTGGCGTTACCATAGGCACTGACCTGACGTTACCATAGGCTACTGACCTGGCGTTACCATAGGCTACTGACCTGGCGTTACCATAGGCTACTGACCTGGCGTTACCATAGGCTACTGACCTGGCGTTACCATAGGTTACTGTACTGACCTGGCGTTACCATAGGCTACTGACCTGGCGTTACCATAGGCTACTGACCTGGCGTTACCATAGGCTACTGACCTGGCGTTACCATAGGCTACTGACCTGGCGTTACCATAGGCTACTGACCTGCGTTACCATAGGCTACTGACCTGGCGTTACCATAGGCTACTGACCTGGCGTTACCATAGGCTACTGACCTGGCGTTACCATAGGCTACTGACCTGGCGTTACCATAGGCTACTGACCTTACTGACCTGGCGTTTAGGCTACTGACCTAGGCTACTGACCTGGCGTTACCATAGGCTACTGACCTGGCGTTACCATAGGCTACTGACCTGGCGTTACCATAGGCTACTGACCTGGCGTTACCATAGGCTACTGACCTGGCGTTACCATAGGCTACTGACCTGGCGTTACCATAGGCTACTGACCTGACCTGGCGTTACCATAGGTTACTGACCTGGCGTTACCATAGGCTACTGACCTGGCGTTACCATAGGTTACTGTACTGACCTGGCGTTACCATAGGCTACTGACTACTGGCGTTACCATAGGCTACTGACCTGGCGTTACCATAGGCTACTGACCTGGCGTTACCATAGGTTACTGACCTGGCGTTACCATAGGCTACTGACCTGGCGTTACCATAGGCTACTGACCTGGCGTTACCATAGGCTACTGACCTGGCGTTACCATAGGCTGGCGTTACCTAGGTTACTGACCTGGCGTTACCATAGGCTACTGACCTGGCGTTACCATAGGCTACTGACCTGGCGTTACCATAGGCTACTGACCTGGCGTTACCATAGGTTACTGTACTGACCTGGCGTTACCATAGGTTACTGACCTGGCGTTACCATAGGCTACTGACCTGGCGTTACCATAGGTTACTGACCTGGCGTTACCATAGGCTACTGACCTGGCGTTACCATAGGCTACTGACCTGGCGTTACCATAGGTTACTGACCTGGCGTTACCATAGGCTACTGACCTGGCGTTACCATAGGCTACTGACCTGGCGTTACCATAGGCTACTGACCTGGCGTTACCATAGGCTACTGACCTGGCGTTACCATAGGCTACTGACCTGGCGTTACCACTAGGCTAGGCTACTGACCTGGCGTTACCATAGGCTACTGACCTGGCGTTACCATAGGCTACTGACCTGGCGTTACCATAGGCTACTGACCTGACGTTACCATAGGCTACTGACCTGGCGTTACCATAGGCTACTGACCTGGCGTTACCATAGGTTACTGACCTGGCGTTACCATAGGCTACTGACCTGGCGTTACCATAGGCTACTGACCTGGCGTTACCATAGGCTACTGACCTGGCGTTACCATAGGCTACTGACCTGGCGTTACCATAGGTTACTGACTGACCTGGCGTTACCATAGGTTACTGACCTGGCGTTACCATAGGCTACTGACCTGGCGTTACCATAGGCTACTGACCTGGCGTTACCATAGGCTACTGACCTGGCGTTACCATAGGCTACTGACCTGGCGTTACCATAGGCTACTGACCTGGCGTTACCATAGGCTACTGACCTGGCGTTACCATGAGGTTACCATAGGCTACTGACCTGGCGTTACCATAGGCTACTGACCTGGCGTTACCATAGGCTACTGACCTGGCGTTACCATAGGCTACTGACCTGGCGTTACCATAGGCTACTGACCTGGCGTTACCATAGGCTACTGACCTGGCGTTACCATAGGCTACTGACCTGACGTTACTGACCTGGCGTTACCATAGGTTACTGACCTGGCGTTACCATAGGCTACTGACCTGGCGTTACCATAGGCTACTGACCTGGCGTTACCATAGGCTACTGACCTGGCGTTACCATAGGCTACTGCGTTACCATAGGCGTTACCATAGGTTACTGACCTGGCGTTACCATAGGCTACTGACCTGGCGTTACCATAGGCTACTGACCTGGCGTTACCATAGGCTACTGACCTGGCGTTACCGTTACCATAGGTTACTGACCTGGCGTTACCCTGACCTGGCGTTACCACTAGGTTACCATAGGTTACTGACCTGGCGTTACCATAGGCTACTGACCTGGCGTTACCATAGGCTACTGACCTGGCGTTACCATAGGCTACTGACCTGGCGTTACCATAGGCTACTGACCTAGCGTTACCATAGGCTACTGACCTGGCGTTACCATAGGCTACTGACCTGGCGTTACCATAGGCTACTGACCTGGCGTTACCATAGGTTACTACTGACCTGGCGTTACCATAGGTTACCTGACCTAGGTTACCATAGGCTACTGACCTGGCGTTACCATAGGCTACTGACCTGGCGTTACCATAGGTTACTGACCTGGCGTTACCATAGGTTACCATAGGCTACTGACCTGGCGTTACCATAGGCTACTGACCTGGCGTTACCATAGGTTACTGACCTGGCGTTACCATAGGCTACTGACCTGGCGTTACCATAGGCTACTGACCTGGCGTTACCATAGGTTACTGACCTGGCGTTACCCTACTGAGCGTTACCATAGGCTACTGACCTGGCGTTACCATAGGCTACTGACCTGGCGTTACCATAGGCTACTGACCTGGACGTTACCATAGGCTACTGACCTGGCGTTACCATAGGTTACCTACTGACCTGACCGTTACCATAGGTTACTGACCTGGCGTTACCATAGGCTACTGACCTGGCGTTACCATGAGGTTACCTAGGCTACTGACCTGGCGTTACCATAGGCTACTGACCTGGCGTTACCATAGGCTACTGACCTGGCGTTACCATAGGCTACTGACCTGGCGTTACCATAGGCTACTGACCTGGCGTTACCATAGGCTACTGTACTGACCTGGCGTTACCATAGGTTACTGACCTGGCGTTACCATAGGCTACTGACCTGGCGTTACCATAGGCTACTGACCTGGCGTTACCATAGGCTACTGACCTGGCGTTACCATAGGCTACTGACCTGGCGTTACCATAGGCTACTGACCTGGCGTTACCATAGGTTACTGACCTGGCGTTACCATAGGCTACTGAGGCTACTGACCTGGCGTTACCATAGGCTACTGACCTGGCGTTACCATAGGCTACTGACCTGGCGTTACCATAGGCTACTGACCTGGCGTTACCATAGGCTACTGACCTGGCGTTACCATAGGTTACTGACCTGGCGTTACCATAGGCTACTGACCTGGCGTTACCATAGGCTACTGACCTGGCGTTACCATAGGGTTACTGACCTGGCGTTACCATAGGTTACTGACCTGGCGTTACCATAGGCTACTGACCTGGCGTTACCATAGGCTACTGACCTGGCGTTACCATAGGCTACTGACCTGACGTTACCTAGGCTACTGACCTGGCGTTACCATAGGCTACTGACCTGGCGTTACCATAGGCTACTGACCTGGCGTTACCATAGGCTACTGACCTGGCGTTACCATAGGCTACTGACCTGGCGTTACCATAGGCTACTGACCTGGCGTTACCATAGGCTACTGACCTGGCGTTACCATAGGCTACTGACCTGGCGTTACCATAGGCTACTGACCTGGCGTTACCATAGGCTACTGACCTGGCGTTACCATAGGCTACTGACCTGACGTTACCATAGGCTACTGACCTGGCGTTACCATAGGCTACTGACCTGGCGTTACCATAGGTTACTGACCTGGCGTTACCATAGGCTACTGACCTGGCGTTACCATAGGTTACTGACCTGGCGTTACCATAGGCTACTGACCTGGCGTTACCCACCATAGGCTACTGACCTGGCGTTACCATAGGCTACTGACCTGGCGTTACCATAGGCTACTGACCTGGCGTTACCATAGGCTACTGACCTGGCGTTACCATAGGCTACTGACCTGGCGTTACCATAGGCTACTGACCTGGCGTTACCATAGGCTACTGACCTGGCGTTACCTGACCTTACTGTACTGACCTGGCGTTACCATAGGTTACTGACCTGGCGTTACCATAGGCTACTGACCTGGCGTTACCATAGGCTACTGACCTGGCGTTACCATAGGCTACTGACCTGGCGTTACCTAGGTTACTGACCTGGCGTTACCATAGGCTACTGACCTGGCGTTACCATAGGCTACTGACCTGGCGTTACCATAGGCTACTGACCTGGCGTTACCATAGGCTACTGACCTGGCGTTACCATGAGGCGTTACCTGCTACTGACCTGGCGTTACCATAGGCTACTGACCTACGTTGAGGCTACTGACCTGGCGTTACCATAGGCTACTGACCTGGCGTTACCACTGAGGTTACCTAGGCTACTGACCTGGCGTTACCATAGGCTACTGACCTGGCGTTACCATGAGGTTACCTAGGCTACTGACCTGGCGTTACCATAGGCTACTGACCTGGCGTTACCATAGGCTACTGACCTGGCGTTACCATAGGCTACTGACCTGGCGTTACCATAGGCTACTGACGTTACCATAGCGTACTGACCTGGCGTTACCATAGGCTACTGACCTGGCGTTACCATAGGCTACTGACCTGGCGTTACCATAGGCTACTGACCTGCGTTACCATAGGCTACTGACCTGGCGTTACCATAGGCTACTGACCTGGCGTTACCATAGGCTACTGACCTGCGCGCTACTGACCTGGCGTTACCATAGGCTACTGACCTGGCGTTACCATAGGCTACTGACCTGGCGTTACCATAGGCTACTACTGACCTGGCGTTACCATAGGCTACTGACCTGGCGTTACCATAGGCTACTGACCTGGCGTTACCATAGGCTACTGACCTGGCGTTACCATAGGTTACTGACCTGGCGTTACCATAGGCTACTGACCTGGCGTTACCATAGGCTACTGACCTGGCGTTACCATAGGCTACTGACCTGGCGTTACCATAGGTTACTGACCTGGCGTTACCATAGGCTACTGACCTGGCGTTACCATAGGCTACTGACCTGGCGTTACCATAGGCTACTGACCTGGCGTTACCATAGGCTACTGACCTGGCGTTACCATAGGCTACTGACCTGGCGTTACCATAGGTTACTGACCTGGCGTTACCATAGGCTACTGACCTGGCGTTACCATAGGTTACCTGGCGTTACCATAGGTTACTGTACTGACCTGGCGTTACCATAGGCTACTGACCTGGCGTTACCATAGGCTACTGACCTGGCGTTACCATAGGCTACTGACCTGGCGTTACCATAGGCTACTGACCTGGCGTTACCATAGGCTACTGACCTGGCGTTACCATAGGCTACTGACCTGGCGTTACCATAGGCTACTGACCTGGCGTTACCATAGGTTACTGACCTGGCGTTACCATAGGCTACTGACCTGGCGTTACCATAGGCTACTGACCTGGCGTTACCATAGGCTACTGACCTGGCGTTACCATAGGCTACTGACCTGGCGTTACCATAGGCTACTGACCTGGCGTTACCATAGGCTACTGACCTGGCGTTACCATAGGCTTGACCTGGACCTGGCGTTACCATAGGCTACTGACCTGGCGTTACCATAGGTTACTGACCTGGCGTTACCATAGGCTACTGACCTGGCGTTACCATAGGCTACTGACCTGGCGTTACCATGAGGCTACTGACCTGGCGTTACCATAGGCTACTGACCTGTTACCATAGGCTACTGACCTGGCGTTACCATAGGCTACTGCGTTACCATAGGCTACTGCGTTACCATAGGCTACTGACCTGGCGTTACCATAGGCTACTGACCTGGCGTTACCTAGGCTACTGACCTGGCGTTACCATAGGCTACTGACCTGGCGTTACCATAGGCTACTGACCTGGCGTTACCATAGGCTACTGACCTGGCGTTACCATAGGCTACTGACCTGGCGTTACCATAGGTTACTGACCTGGCGTTACCATAGGCTACTGACCTGGCGTTACCATAGGCTACTGACCTGGCGTTACCATAGGCTACTGACCTGGCGTTACCATAGGCTACTGACCTGGCGTTACCATAGGCTACTGACCTGGCGTTACCATAGGCTACTGACCTGTTACCATAGGCTACTGACCTGGCGTTACCATAGGTTACTGACCTGGCGTTACCATAGGCTACTGACCTGGCGTTACCATAGGTTACTGACCTGGCGTTACCATAGGTTACTGACTGTTACCTAGGCTACTGACCTGGCGTTACCATAGGTTACTGACCTGGCGTTACCATAGGTTACTGACCTGGCGTTACCATAGGCTACTGACCTGGCGTTACCATAGGCTACTGAGGTTACCATAGGCTACTGACCTGGCGTTACCATAGGCTACTGACCTGGCGTTACCATAGGCTACTGACCTGGCGTTACCATAGGCTACTGACCTGGCGTTACCATAGGCTACTGACCTGGCGTTACCATAGGCTACTGACCTGGCGTTACCATAGGCTACTGACCTGGCGTTACCATAGGCTACTGACCTGGCGTTACCATAGGCTAGGCTACTGACCTGGCGTTACCATAGGCTACTGACCTGGCGTTACCATAGGCTACTGACCTGGCGTTACCATAGGCTACTGACCTGGCGTTACCATAGGCTACTGACCTGGCGTTACCATAGGCTACTGACCTGGCGTTACCATAGGCTACTGACCTGGCGTTACCATAGGCTACTGACCTGGCGTTACCATAGGCTACTGACCTGGCGTTACCATAGGCTACTGACCTGGCGTTACCATAGGCTACTGACCTGGCGTTACCATAGGTTACTGACCTGCGTTACCATAGGTTACTGACCTGGCGTTACCATAGGCTACTGACCTGGCGTTACCATAGGTTACTACTGACCTGGCGTTACCATAGGCTACTGACCTGGCGTTACCATAGGCTACTGACCTGGCGTTACCATAGGCTACTGACCTGGCGTTACCATAGGCTACTGACCTGGCGTTACCATAGGCTACTGACCTGGCGTTACCATAGGCTACTGACCTGGCGTTACCATAGGCTACTGACCTGGCGTTACCATAGGCTACTGACCTGGCGTTACCATAGGCTACTGACCTGGCGTTACCATAGGCTACTGACCTGGCGTTACCATAGGCTACTGACCTGGCGTTACCATAGGCTACTGACCTGGCGTTACCATAGGCTACTGACCTGGCGTTACCATAGGTTACCTGACCTGGCGTTACCATAGGCTACTGACCTGGCGTTACCATAGGCTACTGACCTGGCGTTACCATAGGCTACTGACCTGGCGTTACCATAGGCTACTGACCTGGCGTTACCATAGGCTACTGACCTGGCGTTACCATAGGCTACTGACCTGGCGTTACCATAGGCTACTGACCTGCGTTACCGTTACCATAGGCTACTGACCTGGCGTTACCATAGGCTACTGACCCGTTACCATAGGTACTGACCTGGCGTTACCATAGGCTACTGACCTGGCGTTACCATAGGCTACTGCGTTACCATAGGCTACTGACCTGGCGTTACCATAGGCTACTGGCGTTACTGTTACCTGGCGTTACCATAGGCTACTGACCTGGCGTTACCATAGGCTACTGACCTGGCGTTACCATAGGCTACTGACCTGGCGTTACCATAGGCTGTACTGACCTGGCGTTACCATAGGCTACTGACCTGGCGTTACCATAGGCTACTGACCTGGCGTTACCATAGGCTACTGACCTGGCGTTACCATAGGTGACCTGGCGTTACCATAGGTTACTGACCTGGCGTTACCATAGGCTACTGACCTGGCGTTACCATAGGCTACTGACCTGGCGACTACTGACCTGGCGTTACCATAGGCTACTGACCTGGCGTTACCATAGGCTACTGACCTGGCGTTACCATAGGCTACTGACCTGGCGTTACCATAGGTTACTGACCTGGCGTTACCATAGGCTACTGACCTGGCGTTACCATAGGCTACTGACCTGGCGTTACCATAGGCTACTGACCTGGCGTTATAGGCTACTGACCTGGCGTTACCATAGGCTACTGACCTGGCGTTACCTAGGTTACTGACCTGGCGTTACCATAGGCTACTGACCTGGCGTTACCATAGGCTACTGACCTGGCGTTACCATAGGTTACTGACCTGGCGTTACCATAGGCTACTGACCTGGCGTTACCATAGGCTACTGACCTGGCGTTACCATAGGTTACTGACCTGAGGCTACTGCGTTACCATAGGCTACTGACCTGGCGTTACCATAGGCTACTGACCTGGCGTTACCATAGGTTACTACTGACCTGGCGTTACCATAGGCTACTGACCTGGCGTTACCATAGGCTACTGACCTGGCGTTACCATAGGCTACTGACCTGGCGTTACCATAGGCTACTGACCTGGCGTTACCATAGGCTACTGACCTGGCGTTACCATAGGCTACTGACCTGGCGTTACCATGAGGTTACCTACTGACCTGGCGTTACCATAGGCTACTGACCTGACCTGGCGTTACCATAGGCTACTGACCTGACGTTACCATAGGCTACTGACCTGGCGTTACCATAGGCTACTGACCTGGCGTTACCATAGGCTACTGACTGTTACCTGGTTACTGACCTGGCGTTACCATAGGTTACTGACCTGGCGTTACCATAGGTTACTGACCTAGGTTACCATAGGCTACTGACCTGGCGTTACCATAGGCTACTGACCTGGCGTTACCCTGACCTACTGACCTGGCGTTACCATAGGCTACTGACCTGGCGTTACCATAGGCTACTGACCTGGCGTTACCATAGGCTACTGACCTGGCGTTACCATAGGCTACTGACCTGGCGTTACCATAGGCTACTGACCTGGCGTTACCATAGGCTACTGACCTGGCGTTACCATAGGCTACTGCGTTACCATAGGTTACTAGGCTACTGACCTGGCGTTACCATAGGCTACTGACCTGGCGTTACCATAGGCTACTGACCTGGCGTTACCATAGGCTACTGACCTGGCGTTACCATAGGCTACTGACCTGGCGTTACCATAGGCTACTGACCTGGCGTTACCATAGGCTACTGACCTGGCGTTACCATAGGCTACTGACCTACCATAGGCTACTGACCTGGCGTTACCACTGAGGTTACTGACCTGGCGTTACCATAGGCTACTGACCTAGGCTACTGACCTGGCGTTACCATAGGCTACTGACCTGGCGTTACCATAGGCTACTGACCTGGCGTTACCATAGGTTACTGTACTGACCTGGCTACTGACCTGGCGTTACCATAGGCTGACCTGACCTGGCGTTACCATAGGCTACTGACCTGGCGTTACCATAGGCTACTGACCTGGCGTTACCATAGGCTACTGACCTGGCGTTACCATAGGCTACTGACCTGGCGTTACCATAGGCTACTGCGTTACTGACCTGACGTTACCATAGGTTACTGTACTGACCTGGCGTTACCATAGGCTACTGACCTGGCGTTACCATAGGCTACTGACCTGGCGTTACCATAGGCTACTGACCTGGCGTTACCATAGGCTACTGACCTGGCGTTACCATAGGCTACTGACCTGGCGTTACCATAGGTTACTGACCTGGCGTTACCATAGGCTACTGACCTGGCGTTACCATAGGCTACTGACCTGGCGTTACCATAGGCTACTGACCTGGCGTTACCATAGGCTACTGACCTGGCGTTACCATAGGTTACTGACCTGGCGTTACCCTGGCGTTACCATAGGTTACTGACCTGGCGTTACCATAGGCTACTGACCTGGCGTTACCATAGGCTACTGACCTGGCGTTACCATAGGCTACTGACCTGGCGTTACCATAGGCTACTGACCTGGCGTTACCATAGGCTACTGACCTGGCGTTACCATAGGCTACTGACCTGGCGTTACCATAGGCTACTGACCTGGCGTTACCATAGGCTACTGACCTGGCGTTACCATAGGTTACTGACCTGACCTGGCGTTACCATAGGTTACTGACCTGGCGTTACCATAGGCTACTGACCTGGCGTTACCATAGGCTACTGACCTGGCGTTACCATAGGCTACTGACCTGGCGTTACCATAGGCTACTGACCTGGCGTTACCATAGGCTACTGACGTTACCATAGGCTACTGACCTGGCGTTACCATAGGCTACTGACCTGGCGTTACCATAGGCTGACCTACTGACCTGGCGTTACCATAGGTTACTGACCTGGCGTTACCATAGGCTACTGACCTGGCGTTACCATAGGTTACCTGACCGTTACCATGCTACTGACCTGGCGTTACCATAGGTTACTGACCTGGCGTTACCATAGGCTACTGACCTGGCGTTACCATAGGCTACTGACCTGGCGTTACCATAGGCTTGACCTGGCGTTACCATAGGCTACTGACCTGGCGTTACCATAGGCTACTGACCTGGCGTTACCATAGGCTACTGACCTGGCGTTACCATGAGGTTACCATAGGCTACTGACCTGGCGTTACCATAGGCTACTGACCTGGCGTTACCATAGGCTACTGACCTGGCGTTACCTGGCGTTACCATAGGCTACTGACCTGGCGTTACCATAGGCTACTGACCTGGCGTTACCATAGGCTACTGACCTGGCGTTACCATAGGCTACTGACCTGGCGTTACCATAGGTTACTGACCTGGCGTTACCATAGGCTACTGACCTGGCGTTACCATAGGTTACTGACCTGGCGTTACCATAGGCTACTGACCTGGCGTTACCATAGGCTTACTGACCTGGCGTTACCATAGGCTACTGACCTGGCGTTACCATAGGCTACTGACCTGGCGTTACCATAGGCTACTGACCTGGCGTTACCATAGGCTACTGACCTGGCGTTACCTAGGCTACTGACCTGGCGTTACCATAGGTTACTGACCTGGCGTTACCATAGGCTACTGACCTGGCGTTACCATAGGTTACCATAGGTTACTGACCTGGCGTTACTGCTACTGACCTGGCGTTACCATAGGCTACTGACCTGGCGTTACCATAGGCTACTGACCTGGCGTTACCCTACTGAGGTTACCTAGGCTACTGACCTGGCGTTACCATAGGCTACTGACCTGGCGTTACCATAGGCTACTGACCTGGCGTTACCATAGGCTACTGACCTGGCGTTACCATAGGCTACTGACCTGGCGTTACCATAGGCTACTGACCTGGCGTTACCATAGGTTACTGACCTGGCGTTACCATAGGCTACTGACCTGGCGTTACCATAGGCTACTGACCTGGCTACGTTACCATAGGCTACTGACCTGGCGTTACCATAGGCTACTGACCTGGCGTTACCATAGGCTACTGACCTGGCGTTACCATAGGCTACTGACCTGGCGTTACCATAGGCTACTGACCTGAACTGGCGTTACCATAGGCTACTGACCTGGCGTTACCATAGGCTACTGACCTGGCGTTACCATAGGCTACTGACCTGGCGTTACCATAGGTTACTGTACTGACCTGGCGTTACCATAGGCTACTGACCTGGCGTTACCATAGGCTACTGACCTGGCGTTACCATAGGTTACTGACCTGGCGACCTGGCGTTACCATAGGCTACTGACCTGGCGTTACCATAGGACCTGGCGTTACTGACCTGGCGTTACCATAGGCTACTGACCTGGCGTTACCATAGGCTACTGACCTGGCGTTACTACTGACCTGGCGTTACCATAGGCTACTGACCTGGCGTTACCATAGGCTACTGACCTGGCGTTACCATAGGTTACTGACCTGGCGTTACCATAGGCTACTGACCTGGCGTTACCATAGGCTACTGACCTGGCGTTACCATAGGCTACTGACCTGGCGTTACCATAGGCTACTGACCTGGCGTTACCATAGGCTACTGACCTGGCGTTACCATAGGCTACTGACCTGTTACCATAGGTTACTGACCTGGCGTTACCATAGGCTACTGACCTGGCGTTACCATAGGCTACTGACCTGGCGTTACCATAGGCTACTGACCTGGCGTTACCATAGGCGTTACATAGGCTACTGACCTGGCGTTACCATAGGTTACTGACCTGGCGTTACCATAGGCTACTGACCTGGCGTTACCATAGGTTACTGCTACTGACCTGGCGTTACCATAGGCTACTGACCTGGCGTTACCATAGGCTACTGACCTGGCGTTACCATAGGCTACTGACCTGGCGTTACCATAGGCTACTGACCTGGCGTTACCATAGGTTACGTTTACTGACCTGGCGTTACCATAGGCTACTGACCTGGCGTTACCATAGGCTACTGACCTGGCGTTACCATAGGCTACTGACCTGGCGTTACCATAGGCTACTGACCTGGCGTTACCATAGGCTACTGACCTGGCGTTACCATAGGCTACTGACCTGGCGTTACCATAGGCTACTGACCTGGCGTTACCATAGGCTACTGACCTGGCGTTACCATAGGCTACTGACCTGGCGTTACCATAGGTTACTGACCTGACCATAGGCTACTGACCTGGCGTTACCATAGGCTACTGACCTGGCGTTACCATAGGCTACTGACCTGGCGTTACCATAGGCTACTGACCTGGCGTTACCATAGGCTACTGACCTGGCGTTACCATAGGTTACTTACTGACCTGGCGTTACCATAGGCTACTGACCTGCGTTACCGTTACTGACCTAGCGTTACCATAGGTTACTGACCTGGCGTTACCATAGGCTACTGACCTGGCGTTACCATAGGCTACTGACCTGGCGTTACCATAGGCTACTGACCTGGCGTTACCATAGGCTACTGACCTGGCGTTACCATAGGCTACTGACCTGGCGTTACCATAGGCTACTGACCTACTGGCGTTACCATAGGCTACTGACCTGGCGTTACCATAGGCTACTGACCTGGCGTTACCATAGGCTACTGACCTGGCGTTACCATAGGCTACTGACCTGGCGTTACCATAGGCTACTGACCTGGCGTTACCATAGGCTACTGACCTGGCGTTACCATAGGCTACTGACCTGGCGTTACCATAGGCTACTGACCTGGCGTTACCATAGGCTACTGACCTGACCTGAGCGTTACCATAGGCTACTGACCTGGCGTTACCATAGGTTACTACTGACCTGGCGTTACCATAGGCTACTGACCTGGCGTTACCATAGGCTACTGACCTGGCGTTACCATAGGCTACTGACCTGGCGTTACCATAGGCTACTGACCTGGCGTTACCATAGGCTACTGACCTGGCGTTACCATAGGCTACTGACCTGGCGTTACCATAGGCTACTGACCTGGCGTTACCATAGGCTACTGACCTGGCGTTACCATAGCGTTACCTAGGCTACTGACCTGGCGTTACCATAGGCTGACTGACCTGGCGTTACCATAGGCTACTGACCTGGCGTTACCATAGGTTACTACCTGACTACTGACCTGGCGTTACCATAGGTTACTGTACTGACCTGGCGTTACCATAGGCTAGCGTTACCATAGGCTACTGACCTGGCGTTACCATAGGCTACTGACCTGGCGTTACCATAGGTTACTGACGTTACCATAGGCTACTGACCTGGCGTTACCATAGGCTACTGACCTGGCGTTACCATAGGCTACTGACCTGGCGTTACCATAGGCTACTGACCTGGCGTTACCATAGGCTACTACTGTTACCATAGGCTACTGACCTGGCGTTACCATAGGCTACTGACCTGGCGTTACCATAGGCTACTGACCTGGCGTTACCATAGGCTACTGACCTGGCGTTACCATAGGTTACTGACCTGGCGTTACCATAGGCTACTGACCTGGCGTTACCATAGGTTACTGTACTGACCGTTACCATAGGCGTTACCATAGGCTACTGACCTGGCGTTACCATAGGCTACTGACCTGGCGTTACCATAGGCTACTGACCTGGCGTTACCATAGGCTACTGACCTGGCGTTACCATAGGTTACTGACCTGGCGTTACCATAGGCTACTGACCTGGCGTTACCATAGGCTACTGACCTGGCGTTACCATAGGCTACTGACCTGGCGTTACCATAGGCTACTGACCTGACCGTTACCATAGGCTACTGACCTGGCGTTACCATAGGCTACTGACCTGGCGTTACGTTACCATAGGCTACTGACCTGGCGTTACCATAGGCTACTGACCTGGCGTTACCATAGGTTACTGACCTGGCGTTACCATAGGCTACTGACCTGGCGTTACCATAGGCTACTGACCTGGCGTTACATAGGTTACTGACCTAGGTTACCATAGGCTACTGACCTGGCGTTACCATAGGTTACTGACCTGGCGTTACCATAGGCTACTGACCTGGCGTTACCATAGGCTACTGACCTGACCGTTACCATAGGCTACTGACCTGGCGTTACCATAGGCTACTGACCTGGCGTTACCATAGGCTACTGACCTGGCGTTACCATAGGCTACTGACCTGGCGTTACCATAGGCTACTGACCTGGCGTTACCATAGGTTACTGACCTGGCGTTACCATAGGCTACTGACCTGGCGTTACCATAGGCTACTGACTGTTACCTAGGCTACTGACCTGGCGTTACCATAGGCTACTGACCTGGCGTTACCTGGCGTTACCTGGCGTTACCATAGGCTACTGACCTGGCGTTACCCTACTGAGGCTACTGACCTGGCGTTACCATAGGCTTACTGACCTGGCGTTACCATAGGCTACTGACCTGGCGTTACCATAGGTTACTGACCTGGCGTTACCATAGGCTACTGACCTGGCGTTACCATAGGCTACTGACCTGGCGGCGTTACCATAGGTTACTGACCTGGCGTTACCATAGGCTACTGACCTGGCGTTACCATAGGCTACTGACCTGGCGTTACCATAGGCTACTGACCTGGCGTTACCATAGGCTACTGACCTGGCGTTACCATAGGCTACTGACCTGGCGTTACCATAGGCTACTGACCTGGCGTTACCATAGGCTACTGACCTGGCGTTACCATAGGCTACTGACCTGGCGTTACCATAGGCTACTGACCTGGCGTTACCATAGGCTACTGACCTGGCGTTACCATAGGCTACTGACCTGGCGTTACCATAGGCTACTGACCTGACCTAGGCTACTGCGTTACCATAGGCTACTGACCTGGCGTTACCATAGGCTACTGACCCGTTACCATAGGCTACTGACCTGGCGTTACCATAGGCTACTGACCTGGCGTTACTACTGACCTGGCGTTACCATAGGCTACTGACCTGGCGTTACCATAGGCTACTGACCTGGCGTTACCATAGGCTACTGACCTGGCGTTACCATAGGCTACTGACCTGGCGTTACCATAGGCTACTGACCTGGCGTTACCATAGGCTACTGACCTGGCGTTACCATAGGCTACTGACCTGGCGTTACCATAGGCTACTGACCTGGCGTTACCATAGGCTACTGACCTGGCGTTACCATAGGCTACTGACCTGGCGTTACCTAGGCTACTGACCTGGCGTTACCATAGGCTACTGACCTGGCGTTACCATAGGCTACTGACCTGGCGTTACCATAGGTTACTGTACTGACCTGGCGTTACCATAGGTTACTGACCTGGCGTTACCATAGGCTACTGACCTGGCGTTACCATAGGCTACTGACCTGGCGTTACCATAGGCTACTGACCTGGCGTTACCATAGGCTACTGACCTGGCGTTACCATAGGTTACTGACCTGGCGTTACCATAGGCTACTGACCTGGCGTTACCATAGGCTACTGACCTGGCGTTACCATAGGCTACTGACCTGGCGTTACCATAGGCTACTGACCTGGCGTTACCATAGGCTACTGACCTGGCGTTACCATAGGCTACTGACCTGGCGTTACCATAGGCTACTGACCTGGCGTTACCATAGGCTACTGACCTGGCGTTACCATAGGCTACTGACCTGGCGTTACCATAGGTTACTGACCTGGCGTTACCATAGGCTACTGACCTGGCGTTACCATAGGCTACTGACCTGGCGTTACCATAGGGCTACTGACCTGGCGTTACCATAGGCTACTGACCTGGCGTTACCACTGACCTGGCGTTACCATAGGCTACTGACCTGGCGTTACCATAGGCTACTGACCTGGCGTTACCATAGGCTACTGACCTGGCGTTACCATAGGCTACTGACCTGGCGTTACCATAGGTTACTGACCTGGCGTTACCATAGGCTACTGACCTGGCGTTACCATAGGCTACTGACCTGGCGTTACCATAGGCTACTGACCTGGCGTTACCATAGGTTACTGTACTGACCTGGCGTTACCATAGGCTACTGACCTGGCGTTACCATAGGTTACTACTGACCTGGCGTTACCATAGGCTACTGACCTGGCGTTACCATAGGCTACTGACCTGGCGTTACCATAGGCTACTGACCTGGCGTTACCATAGGCTACTGACCTGGCGTTACCATAGGTACTACTGACCTGGCGTTACCATAGGTTACTGACCTGGCGTTACCATAGGTTACTGACTGACCTAGGCTACTGCGTTACCATAGGCTACTGACCTGGCGTTACCATAGGCTACTGACCTGGCGTTACCATAGGTTACTGACCTGGCGTTACCATAGGCTACTGACCTGGCGTTACCATAGGCTACTGACCTGGCGTTACCATAGGCTACTGACCTGGCGTTACCATAGGCTACTGACCTGGCGTTACCATAGGCTACTGACCTGGCGTTACCATAGGTTACTGACCTGGCGTTACCATAGGCTACTGACCTGGCGTTACCATAGGTTACTGTACTGACCTGGCGTTACCATAGGCTACTGACCTGACCTGGCGTTACCATAGGCTACTGACTGACCTGGCGTTACCATAGGCTACTGACCTGGCGTTACCATAGGCTACTGACCTGGCGTTACCATAGGCTACTGACCTGGCGTTACCATAGGTTACTGTACTGACCTGGCGTTACCATAGGCTACTGACCTGGCGTTACCATAGGCTACTGACCTGGCGTTACCATAGGCTACTGACCTGGCGTTACCATAGGCTACTGACCTGGCGTTACCCTACTGACCTGGCGTTAGGCTACTGACCTGGCGTTACCATAGGCTACTGACCTGGCGTTACCATAGGCTACTGACCTGGCGTTACCATAGGCTACTGACCTGGCGTTACCATAGGCTACTGACCTGGCGTTACCATAGGTTACTTACTGACCTGGCGTTACCATAGGCTACTGACCTGGCGTTACCATAGGCTACTGACCTGGCGTTACCATAGGCTACTGACCTGGCGTTACCATAGGTTACTGACTGACCTGGCGTTACCATAGGTTACTGACCTGGCGTTACCATAGGCTACTGACCTGGCGTTACCATAGGCTACTGACCTGGCGTTACCATAGGCTACTGACCTGGCGTTACCATAGGCTACTGACCTGGCGTTACCATAGGCTACTGACCTGGCGTTACCATAGGTTGACCTGGCGTTACCATAGGCTACTGACCTGGCGTTACCATAGGCTACTGACCTGGCGTTACCATAGGTTACTGACCTGGCGTTACCATAGGCTACTGACCTGGCGTTACCATAGGCTACTGACCTGACCTGGCGTTACCATAGGCTACTGACCTGGCGTTACCATAGGCTACTGACCTGGCGTTACCATAGGCTACTGACCTGGCGTTACCATAGGCTACTGACCTGGCGTTACCATAGGCTACTGACCTGGCGTTACCATAGGCTACTGACCTGGCGTTACCATAGGCTACTGACCTGGCGTTACCATAGGTTACTGCTACTGACCTGGCGTTACCATAGGTTACTGACCTGGCGTTACCATAGGCTACTGACCTGAGCGTTACCATAGGCTACTGACCTGGCGTTACCATAGGCTACTGACCTGGCGTTACCATAGGCTACTGACCTGGCGTTACCATAGGCTACTGACCTGGCGTTACCATAGGCTACTGACCTGGCGTTACCATAGGCTACTGACCTGGCGTTACCATAGGCTACTGACCTGGCGTTACCATAGGCTACTGACCTGGCGTTACCAGGCTACTGACCTGGCGTTACCATAGGCTACTGACCTGGCGTTACCATAGGCTACTGACCTGGCGTTACCATAGGTTACTGACCTGGCGTTACCATAGGCTACTGACCTGGCGTTACCATAGGCTACTGACCTGGCGTTACCATAGGCTACTGACCTGGCGTTACCATAGGCTACTGACCTGGCGTTACCATAGGCTACTGACCTGGCGTTACCATGAGGTTACTGACCTGGCGTTACCATAGGCTACTGACCTGGCGTTACCATAGGCTACTGACCTGGCGTTACCATAGGCTACTGACCTGGCGTTACCATAGGCTACTGACCTGGCGTTACTGACCTGACCTGGCGTTACCATAGGCTACTGACCTGGCGTTACCATAGGGCGTTACCATAGGTTACTGACTGACCTGGCGTTACCATAGGCTACTGACCTGGCGTTACCATAGGCTACTGACCTGGCGTTACCATAGGCTACTGACCTGGCGTTACCATAGGCTACTGACCTGGCGTTACCATAGGCTACTGACCTGGCGTTACCATAGGCTACTGACCTGACGCGTTACCTAGGACCTGGCGTTACCATAGGCTACTGACCTGGCGTTACCATAGGCTACTGACCTGGCGTTACCATAGGTTACCATAGGCTACTGACCTGGCGTTACCATAGGCTACTGACCTGGCGTTACCATAGGCTACTGACCTGGCGTTACCATAGGCTACTGACCTGGCGTTACCATAGGCTACTGACCTGGCGTTACCATAGGCTACTGACCTGGCGTTACCATAGTTACCATAGGCTACTGACCTGGCGTTACCATAGGTTACTGACCTGGCGTTACCATAGGCTACTGACCTGGCGTTACCATAGGCTACTGACCTGGCGTTACCATAGGCTACTGACCTGGCGTTACCATAGGCTACTGACCTGGCGTTACCATAGGTTACTGACCTGGCGTTACCATAGGCTACTGACCTGGCGTTACCATGAGGTTACCATACTGACCTGACCTGGCGTTACCATAGGCTACTGACCTGTTACCATAGGTTGACCTGGCGTTACCAGGCTACTGACCTGGCGTTACCATAGGCTACTGACCTGGCGTTACCATAGGCTACTGACCTGGCGTTACCATAGGCTACTGACCTGGCTGACCTGGCGTTACCATAGGCTACTGACCTGGCGTTACCATAGGCTACTGACCTGGCGTTACCATAGGCTACTGACCTGTTACCATAGGTTACTGCTACTGGCGTTACCATAGGCTACTGACCTGGCGTTACCATAGGCTACTGACCTGGCTACGTTACCATAGGCTACTGACCTGGCGTTACCATAGGCTACTGACCTGGCGTTACCATAGGCTACTGACCTGGCGTTACCATAGGCTACTGACCTGGCGTTACCATAGGCTACTGACCTGGCGTTACCTGCTACTGACCTGGCGTTACCATAGGCTACTGACCTGGCGTTACCATAGGCTACTGACCTGGCGTTACCATAGGCTACTGACCTGGCGTTACCATAGGTTACTGACCTGGCGTTACCATAGGCTACTGACCTGGCGTTACCATAGGTACTGACGTTACCATAGGCTACTGACCTGGCGTTACCATAGGCTACTGACCTGGCGTTACCATAGGCTACTGACCTGGCGTTACCATAGGCTACTGACCTGGCGTTACCATAGGCTACTGACCTGGCGTTACCATAGGCTACTGACCTGGCGTTACCTAGGTTACTGACCTGGCGTTACCATAGGTTACTGACCTGGCGTTACCTAGGTTACCTGGCGTTACCATAGGCTACTGACCTGGCGTTACCATAGGCTACTGACCTGGCGTTACCATAGGCTACTGACCTGGCGTTACCATAGGCTACTGACCTGGCGTTACCATAGGCTACTGACCTGGCGTTACCATAGGCTACTGACCTGGCGTTACCATAGGCTACTGACCTGGCGTTACCATAGGCTACTGACCTGGCGTTACCCTACTGAGGTTACCTACTGACCTGGCGTTACCATAGGCTACTGACCTGGCGTTACCATAGGCTACTGACCTGGCGTTACCATAGGCTACTGACCTGGCGTTACCATAGGCTACTGACCTGGCGTTACCATAGGCTACTGACCTGGCGTTACCATAGGCTACTGACCTGGCGTTACCATAGGCTACTGACCTGACCTGGCGTTACCATAGGCTACTGACCTGGCGTTACCATAGGCTACTGACCTGGCGTTACCATAGGCTACTGACCTGGCGTTACCATAGGCTACTGACCTGGCGTTACCATAGGCTACTGACCTGGCGTTACCATAGGCTACTGACCTGGCGTTACCATAGGCTACTGACCTGGCGTTACCATAGGCTACTGACCTGGCGTTACCATAGGCTACTGACCTGGCGTTACCATAGGCTACTGACCTGGCGTTACCATAGGCTACTGACCTGGCGTTACCATAGGCTACTGACCTGGCGTTACCATAGGCTACTGACCTGGCGTTACCATAGGTTACTGACTGTACTGACCTGGCGTTACCATAGGTTACTGACCTGGCGTTACCATAGGCTACTGACCTGGCGTTACCATAGGCTACTGACCTGGCGTTACCATAGGCTACTGACCTGGCGTTACCATAGGCTACTGACCTGGCGTTACCATAGGTTTACTGACCTGGCGTTACCATAGGCTACTGACCTGGCGTTACCATAGGTTACTGTACTGACCTGGCGTTACCATAGGCTACTGACCTGGCGTTACCATAGGCTACTGACCTGGCGTTACCATAGGCTACTGACCTGGCGTTACCATAGGCTACTGACCTGGCGTTACCATAGGCTACTGACCTGGCGTTACCTAGGCTACCTGGCGTTACCATAGGCTACTGACCTGGCGTTACCATAGGCTACTGACCTGGCGTTACCATAGGCTACTGACCTGGCGTTACCATAGGCTACTGACCTGGCTACTGCGTTACCATAGGCTACTGACCTGGCGTTACCATAGGTTACTACTGACCTGGCGTTACCATAGGCTACTGACCTGGCGTTACCATAGGCTACTGACCTGGCGTTACCATAGGCTACTGACCTGGCGTTACCATAGGCTACTGACCTGGCGTTACCATAGGCTACTGTTACCTAGGTTACTGACCTGGCGTTACCATAGGCTACTGACCTGGCGTTTACTACTGACCTGGCGTTACCATAGGCTACTGACCTGGCGTTACCATAGGCTACTGACCTGGCGTTACCATAGGCTACTGACCTGGCGTTACCATAGGTTACTGACCTGGCGTTACCATAGGCTACTGACCTGGCGTTACCATAGGCTACTGACCTGGCGTTACCATAGGCTACTGACCTGGCGTTACCATAGGCTACTGAGGTTACCATAGGCTACTGACCTGGCGTTACCATAGGCTACTGACCTGGCGTTACCATAGGCTACTGACCTGGCGTTACCATAGGCTACTGACCTGGCGTTACCATAGGCTACTGACCTGGCGTTACCATAGGCTACTGACCTGGCGTTACCATAGGCTACTGACCTGGCGTTACCATAGGCTACTGACCTGGCGTTACCATAGGCTACTGAGCGTTACCTAGGCTACTGACCTGGCGTTACCATAGGTTACTGACCTGGCGTTTAGGCCTGACCTGGCGTTACCATAGGCTACTGACTGACCTGGCGTTACCATAGGCTACTGACCTGGCGTTACCATAGGCTACTGACCTGCGTTACCGTTACCATGAGGCATAGGCTACTGACCTGGCGTTACCATAGGCTACTGACCTGGCGTTACCATAGGCTACTGACCTGGCGTTACCTGACTGACCTGGCGTTACCATAGGCTACTGACCTGGCGTTACCATAGGCTACTGACCTGGCGTTACCATAGGCTACTGACCTGGCGTTACCATAGGCTACTGACCTGGCGTTACCATAGGCTACTGACCTGGCGTTACCATAGGCTACTGACCTGGCGTTACCATAGGCTACTGACCTGGCGTTACCATAGGTTACTGACCTGGCGTTACCATAGGTTACTGACCTGGCGTTACCATAGGCTACTGACCTGGCGTTACCATAGGCTACTGACGTTGAGGGCTACTGACCCTGGCGTTACCTGATAGGCATAGGCTACTGACCTGACGTTACCATAGGTTACTACTGACCTAGCGTTACCATAGGTTACTGACTGGCGTTACCATAGGCTACTGACCTGGCGTTACCATAGGCTACTGACCTGGCGTTACCATAGGTTACTACTGACCTGGACCTGGCGTTACCATAGGCTACTGACTGACCTGGCGTTACCATAGGTTACTACTGACCTGGCGTTACCATAGGCTACTGACCTGGCGTTACCATAGGGTTACTGACCTGTTACCATAGGCTACTGACCTGGCGTTACCATAGGCTACTGACCTGGCGTTACCATAGGTTACTGACCTGGCGTTACCATAGGCTACTGACCTGGCGTTACCATAGGTTACTGTGACTGTTACCATAGGCTACTGGCGTTACCATAGCGTTACCATAGGCTACTGACCTGGCGTTACCATAGGCGTTACTGACCTGGCGTTACCATAGGCTACTGACCTGGCGTTACCATAGGCTACTGACCTGGCGTTACCATAGGTTACTGACCTGGCGTTACCATAGGCTACTGACCTGGCGTTACCATAGGCTACTGACCTGACGTTACCATAGGCTACTACCTGACCCTGCTACTGACCTGACGTTACCATAGGCTACTGACCTGACGTTACCATAGGCTACTGACCTGGTTACCATAGGTTACTGACCATGGCTACTGACCTGACGTTACCATAGGCTACTGACCTGACCTGGCGTTACCATAGGCTACTGTACTGACCTGGCGTTACCATAGGCTACTGACCTGACCTGCGTTACCATAGGCTACTGACCTGGCGTTACCATAGGCTACTGACCTGGCGTTACCATAGGCTACTGTACTGACCTGGCGTTACCATAGGCTACTGACCTGGCGTTACCATAGGCTACTGTACTGACCTGGCGTTACCATAGGCTACTGTACTGACCTGACGTTACATGTGTGATTCCGAAGAGTGAGAGATTTTTAATTAGCTAGAGAAGAATGGATGAACTTTTTCAATGCTAGTTAAGGATACTGCAGGCCTCGATATCACGATTCAAGTTGGATTTACTAACTGCAAAAAAGGGAAGATGTGTTTTTAAACCTGGTATCGCTCTGCACACACAAGCTTGTTAGCTAGCTAGCTAGCAAAGGACATTCAAGGTTCCTCCATAGAAGCCGCTCCTCCGTTGGTCCAATTCAGATAATGTCATAACAAGGTGCCCAGCACTTCAAGCTTCCTCCTAAGGACAGAGGTTTTCCTTCGGTCATCATTAGTGTTAAACACTGGTCACTAACCACGTACTGTGTACTTCAAACTTACGGTGTACCAGACCGGACCCGGCTTCTCATCTGTCAACATGTTCAGCCATAAAACCCGGCCACACTAATCCTGTTTTCAGTCATCTGTCCATCTCTCCTTCTCTATGTCTGCCTGTCTCTCCCTCCATCTCTCCCTCGCTCCCTTTGTGGGTCTCTCTTTCTCTCGCTCTTGCTCCCTGGCTGTCTCCTTCTCCCTCTACCCCTCCCTGGCTGTCTCCTTCTCCCTCTACCCCTCCCTGGCTGTCTCCTTCTCCCTCTACCCCTCCCTGGCTGTCTCCTTCTCCCTCTACCCCCTCCCTGGCTGTCTCCTTCTCCCTCTACCCCTCCCTGGCTGTCTCCTTCTCCCTCTACCCCTCCCTGGCTGTCTCCTTCTCCCTCTACCCCTCCCTGGCTGTCTCCTTCTCCCTTTACCCCTCCCTGGCTCTCTCCTTCTCCCTCTACCCCCTGTCTCTTTCTCCCTCAACCCCCTCCCCTGGCTGTCTCTTCTCCCTCAACCCCTCCCTGGCTGTCTCCTTCTCCCTCTAAACCCTGTCTCCTTCTCCCTCTACCCCTCCCTAGCTGTCTCTTTCTCCCTCAACCCCTCCCTGGCTGTCTCCTCCTCCCTCTACCCCCTGTCACCTTCTCCCTCTACCCCTCCCTGGCTGTCTCTTTCTCCCTCTACCCCTCCCTGGTTGTCTCCTCCTCCCTCTACCCCCTCCCTGGCTTTGTCTTTCTCTCGCTCTCTTTCACTCCCTATGTTTCCGCCTGCCTCTTGCTCTCTCCCTGTCTGCCTCTCCGTCCGTCTTTCTCTCTGCCCATCTCCCTCCTCTCTCTCTCACACACACACACACTCGCAGGGTGGTGGCATAGGTTCTGGGACTGCCTTTGTGTCTGAGAGAAACAGACAACCAACCCACAGTACGCTGACACACTCCATGGAAACGCAGAGAGAGGATGGGGCAGACCTCCTCATGAACTAGTCAATAAAATCAAAATATGATTAAAATTTAGCTCTCTTTCACACACAGGGCAGCAAAATGTTTGTTACTAGCTGTAACAATCAAGTAAAATGTCAAACAAAGTACACAAATTATTAAACCGATAAACAACCTAAACAGCAAAACAGATGCAATCTATGTCTGAGTATCTACACCAGATTAATTTACACTAGATATACTAGAATGATATGTACAGCAGTAGATATACTAAAATGATATGTACAGAGTAGATATACCAGCAATGATATGTACAGCAGTAGATATACTAGAATGATATGTACAGAGTAGATATACTATATTGATATGTACAGAGTAGATATAGCAGAACAACATGTACAGCAGTAGATATACTAGCAATGATATGTTCAGAGTAGATATACTAGAATGATATGTACAGAGTAGATATACCAGGAATGATATGTACAGAGTAGATATACCAGGAATGATATGTACAGAGTAGATATACCAGGAATGATATGTACAGAGTAGATATACTATATTGATATGTACAGAGTAGATATACCAGGAATGATATGTACAGAGTAGATATACCAGGAATGATATGTACAGAGTAGATATACCAGGAATGATATGTACAGAGTAGATATACCAGGAATGATATGTACAGAGTAGATATACTATATTGATATGTACAGAGTAGATATACCAGGAATGATATGTACAGAGTAGATATACCAGGAATGATATGTACAGAGTAGATATACCAGGAATGATATGTACAGAGTAGATATACTATATTGATATGTACAGAGTAGATATAGCAGAACAACATGTACAGCAGTAGATATACTAGCAATGATATGTTCAGAGTAGATATACTAGGAATGATATGTACAGCAGTAGATATACTAGGAATGATATGTAGAGTAGATATACTAGAATGATATGTACAGCAGTAGATATACTAGGAATGATATGTAGAGTAGATATACTAGAATGATATGTACAGCTGTAGATATACTATATTGATATGTACAGAGTAGATATAGCAGAACGACATGTACAGCAGTAGATAGTGAGATATGTCAAGAATCCAGTATATAATTAGTGTTGCGGATAATGTTAAAACCAGATGGCACCCAATTCCCTATAGGGAATTACATTATACTACAGCCCTATTCCCTATATAGGGAATTACATTATACTACAGCCCTATTCCCTATATAGGGCACTACTTTATACTACAGCCCTATTCCTATATAGGGAATTACATTATACTACAGCCCTATTCCCTATATAGGGAATTACATTATACTACAGCCCTATTCCCTATATAGGGCACTACTTTATACTACAGCCCTATTCCCTATATAGGGAATTACATTATACTACAGCCCTATTCCCTATATAGGGAATTACATTATACTACAGCCCTATTCCCTATATAACACACTACTTTATACTACAGCCCTATTCCCTATATAGTGCACTACTTTATACTACAGCCCTATATAGTGCACTACTTTATACTACAGCCCTATTCCCTATGTAGTCCTGCTTTTGACCAGGGCCGTATGGTGACTCGGGAGCCATTTGGGAAGCAAACCGGTCTGTTAGCTCACAGGTGGCACTCCCTCAGACACTATCCCTCAATAACGCCAGTAGGAAAACCAATCAGAAGGCAGCTCTCAGCCAATGGCTGCTCAGCGTCTGTGGTAACTGTAGCATTGGGCCTGGCTGTGATTGGCCAGGTGTTACAGGCAGGAAAGGCTGTGATTGGCTGCCCTGGGAGCTGTTGCTTCAGAAGCTCCATGGCAACATAGCTTCAGAAGGTGAATGGAGGAGGGATGGAAAGAGAAGCTGCTCGTTTCACTCAGACACCACCTCTGCATTATTCATCCAGAGTCCCTGAGGACTTGGAGAGAGAGAGTCAGTGTGTTGACTGGCAGGCTGGGGTGAGGGAACAGCAATAATTGCATCTCACAGTGCAATTCAACCAGCCAAACAGCTCTTTCTCTCCATTTCTAATTCAAAGGGCTTTGTTGGCATGGAAACATATGTAAACATTGCCTAAGCAAGTGGAGGAGACAAACAAAAGTGAAATAAACAAAAATGAACCGTAAACATTACACTCACAGAAGTTCCAAAATAAAAGAGATTTCAAAATGTCATATGTATATATACAGTGTTGTAACGATGTACAAATAGTTAAAGTACAAAAATAAATAAGCATAAATATGAGTTGTATTTACAATGGTGTTTGTTCTTCACTGGTTGCCCTTTTCTTGTGGCAACAGGTCACAAATTTTGCTGCTGTGATGGCACACTGTGGAATTTCACCCAGTTGATATGGGAGTTTATCAACATGGTGTGGTTTCAAATTCTTTGTGGGTCTTTGTAATCTGAGGGAAATACACCACATGACCAAACGTATGTAGACACCTGTTCATCGAACATCTCTTCCAAAATCATGTGCATTAATATGGAGTTGGTCCCCCCTTTTCTGCTATAACAGCCTCCACTCTTCTGGGAAGGCTTTCCACTAGATGTAGGAACATTGCTGCTATAACAGCCTCCACTCTTCTGGGAAGGCTTTCCACTAGATGTTGGAACATTGCTGCTATAACAGCCTCCACTCTTCTGGGAAGGCTTTCCACTAGATGTTGGAACATTGCTGCTATAACAGCCTCCACTCTTCTGGGAAGGCTTTCCACTAGATGTTGGAACATTGCTGCTATAATAGCCTCCACTCTTCTGGGAAGGTTTTCCACTAGATGTAGGAACATTGATGCTGGGACTTCCATTCACCATAAGAGCATTAGTGACTTTGGGCACTAATGTTGGGCGATTAGTCCAGGCTCGCAGTCAGTGTTTCAAAGGTGTTCGATGGGGTTGAGATTAGGGGTCTGTGCAGACCAGTCAAGTTCCTCCACACCGATCGACAAACCATTTCTGTATGGACCTCGCTTTGTGCGTAGGGGCATTGTCATGCTGAAACAGGAAAGAACCTTCCCCAAACATCATTAATCAGATATAAAACAGAGTACAAGTTTACTTAGTTACAGTTCTATTTAATATATTATAATATTGTTTATTTATTCCTATCAGGATATTTGACTTCAGATTCTAGTAGGGTGAGGCCGGGTCCAGCAGACTGAGTGAGAGACTACGCCAATTCACTGATATAAATCAAATCAAATGTATTTGTCACACATGGTTAGCAGATGTTAATGTAGCGATGTTGAAGAGAGTGGGACTCAAGCTGCATCCCTGTCTCACCCCACGACCCCGCGGAAAGAAATGTTTGACAATTTTAACCGCACTTGTTTGTGTACATGGATGTTATGTAATGTTTCTCCTCCCAAACACCACATTGCATCAATCTGTATAGCAGACCCTCATTCCAAATTGAGTCAAAAGGTTTTTTTGAAGTCAAGCATGAGAAGACCGTCTTCGTTTTGGTTTGTTTTCCAATTAGGGTGTGCAGGGGTGAATACGTGGTCGGTTGTACAGCAGTTTGTTAAAAATCCAGTTTGACGTTTGCTCAGTACGTCATTTTCATTTAGAAATATATGACTCTGTTGTTAATGCAGAGGATTTTCCTTTAGGTTGCTGTTGACGTGTCTCTCACACATTAATTAATGGGCCCTCAAATCATGACAAACAAAACAGGAAAACAGAAAGGAGGAACGCCACACCGCTGTTCGTGCTCCCAGGTGATATTTATTAACAACGTTTTGACCCTTAAATTCTTCATCAGGCATCCATATCCCAGGTGTGGGTATAGTTATGGGCAGTACTCAGTGACATCACTTCCTGAAACAGGAGGTAAAAATGGGTTCACAATATTCCCATTCAAAGGATCAAAACAAACAAAAGAACCAACCAGGGAGTCAAGATAATCCTCCCTAATGCCTTATGAGGTCGTAACAGATCACATCCAGGTCTCTCCACCCAGCTCCCTGTCCCCAGCTGGCCTTTACCCAGACAGCTCAGCCTCTACTGGGGAGCAGAAACAGCTCTCTCCACCAGCTCCCCTCTCCCCAGCTGGCCTGTACCCAGACAGCTCAGCCTCTACTTGGGGAACAGAAAAATATGTCCTGCTGGGAACAAAGACCACGCGTCCGGACAGATAATGTTGTGTTTACGCGGCGATAGAGTGACGAGGCTTGAGGAATGGAGAGGGGAGTCAGGGAGGGGTTAAAAACACCATCTCACACACCCACAGGGATTAGGCCCATCAGGCTCGGTGAGACGGACCAGTCTCCTCCCCTCCCACGAGTGTGTGTTGACTTACAGGCTTTTTTTCACCTTGGAAATCGCTGGTGAGATGGTAACAGGCGCTCAGCCAAAACACAGCACGCGCTCCTTTTTTATTACCATAGCAACCTGCCCCTGGATACGGGCAGATACAGCTGGTTGGACCACCACGTCATCCTCTAGAATCTAGCTGTTGTTATGGCAGCACACTGAAACCGCGTGGTGGGGAGGGAACATGAGGAGGTCAGCTCCAAGGGCTGTTGTGTAGGGAGGCACATTAGACTGTTGTTGGTAAATATACAGCAAACATATAAACACCAAACTGACCCCGCCCCTTACCCACGTGCTTCTGTCCCACAGAAACTGCTTTCTAATGTCAACTATAAAAAATAAAAATAACAAAAACAAAAAGGAATCATGTTTTATATAACTTTATTTATATAAATCACTTTGAACAACAAAGTGGAAAATAATAGCTTGAATGATGTCTGAATTGAAGTCAGTAGGGGATATAAAGGCCTGGTTTCCCCAGACAAGCCTAGTCCAGTAGGGGATATAAGGCCTGGTTTCCCCCAGACAAGCCTAGTCCAGTAGGGGATATAAAGGCCTGGTTTCCCAGACACAAGCCTAGTCCAGTAGGGGATATAAAGGCCTGGTTTCCCCCAGACAAGCCTAGTCCAGTAGGGGATATAAAGGCCTGGTTTCCCAGACACAAGCCTAGTCCAGTAGGGGATATAAAGGCCTGGTTTCCCCCAAACAAGCCCTAGTCAGTAGGGTATATAAAGGCCTGGTTTCCCCCAGACAAGCCTAGTCCAGTAGGGGATATAAAGGCCTGGTTTCCCCAGACAAGCCCTAGTCCAGTAGGGGATATAAAGGCCTGGTTTCCCCCAGACAAGCCTAGTCCAGTAGGGGATATAAAGGCCTGGTTTCCCCAGACACAAGCCTAGTCCTGTAGGGGATATAAAGGCCTGGTTTCCCCCAGACACAAGCCTAGTCCAGTAGGGGATATAAAGGCCTGGTTTCCCCCAGACACAAGCCTAGTCCAGTAGGGGATATAAAGGCCTGGTTTCCCCCAGACAAGCCTAGTCCAGTAGGGGATATAAAGGCCTGGTTTCCCAGACAAGCCTAGTCAGTAGGGGATATAAAGGCCTGGTTTCCCAGACCAAGCCTAGTCCAGTAGGGGATATAAAGGCCTGGTTTCCCAGACACAAGCCCTAGTCAGTAGGGGATATAAAGGCCTGGTTTCCCCCAGACAAGCCTAGTCCAGTAGGGGATATAAAGGCCTGGTTTCCCCCAGACACAAGCCTAGTCCAGTAGGGGATATAAAGGCCTGGTTTCCCCAGACAAGCCTAGTCCAGTAGGGGATATAAAGGCCTGGTTTCCCCCAGACAAGCCTAGTCCAGTAGGGGATATAAAGGCCTGGTTTCCCCCAGACAAGCCTAGTCAGTAGGGGATATAAAGGCCTGGTTTCCCCAGACAAGCCTAGTCCAGTAGGGGATATAAAGGCCTGGTTTCCCCAGACAAGCCTTGTCCTGTAGGGGAAACTACAAAGCCTGGATCAAGAGTTAGCCAGCTATTTATGATGGAATTAGGTTCAACATTTTGGGGCAGTTTCTCAAACAGACTAAACTCAGTCAAGGACTAAACAGAAACAGAAAATGCTTGTTGAATACAATTCCATCATAGACAAAAAAGAATGGAAGCATATCTTTAAGACCAGGACATGTTTCTAGTTATGAATGTTTTGTTTAGAGTCACGTGATCTATGAGAGCAGTTAACAGTATCCAAACTATGAGTTCTAACACACAGAACAGTCTCAACATGACATAAATCACAAACTTGGAGGGAACAATGCGTAATCACAAATGGCACCCTATTTCAATAATTAACCCAATAGGGTTCTGGTCTAAAGTAGTGCACTATATAGGGACATGTGCCTAGGGCTCTGGTCTAAAGTAGTGCACTTATAGGGAATAGGGTGCCATAGGGCTCTGGTCTAAAGTAGTGCACTATAAATAGGGTGCCATAGGGCTCTGGTCTAGTAGTGCACTATACAGGGAACGGGTCATGGGCCCTGGTCAAAAGTATGCACTATATAAATAGGGTGCCATAGGGCTCTGGTCTGGTAGTGCACTATATAGGGAATAGGGTGCCATTTATTGTGCTAGAGGTGTTTAAACCTTGTGGAACAAACAGGTTGTGGCTGTTTGTTCCCCATCAAGAACCTAACAAAGGGGGGTAGAGGGTGAAGCGTCGGGGGGCAAAGTGGGGAGGGAGGGTTGAGTTACTTAGTACTGTGTGTATGAGAGACCTCACTGGGCCACCCCCATGACGTAGTGTGGTCCATCACTGTCAAGATGCATCATCACATCTGACTTTTACTCTGCTGGTCACCCTCCAGCACCAACAACCTCTGCCCCATAGACAGAGTCACCACCTTAATCTAGAGAGGGGGAAAGAGGGGAGGGAGATGAGAGAAGGGAGGGAGGAGGGGGAAGAGGAAGGAGGGAGGGACAGAGGAGAGGGAGGAGGAGAGACAGATGGGGATAGAGAACAGAGGGAGAGAGGGAGGGAAGGAGAGGATGAGAAGTCGTTAAATTTACAAGGTGGAAAACCCAAACATGGTCTCTGCCTCTCAGACAGAATACATTAAGAAACAAGTGTCTGAGTAGAAACCCAAACATGGTCTCTGCCTCTCAGACAGAATACATTAAGAAACAAGTGTCTGAGCACGTCACAGTTCAGCTGGCGTCGAGTCTAACGGGTTTGTTCGCATTAAAACACCTTGGCTTGAAAAAGCGGCAATAGTAGTTTGTCCATTTTGAGTCGGCGTAGTCGGTATACACTTCTTCAAAATAGAATTAATCCAAGATCCCGTAACTCGAGAAAATCGGCCATTAATTTACATTTTTGCTGAAGAGATCTTAGGTGACACAATTTGACATCGAACTAAGGCGACTGGTGAAGTATTTTTCTATGAAAGAGTTCAACGAGAGAACTTGTTGTTTTCATGCAAAGACTTGATTGAAGAATTCCCACTGTTGACCAATCACTGACGAAGGGGCGTCGGTTTCCGAACTTCAGTTTGCCTCCAGAAAAAGGTGTGCCGGAACAGCAGATAAAACCCCGGCCCGAGTCCGTAGCCCCGGGCAGAGTCCAAAACGTCATCATAATGTATGCACAAACGCTGCCGAACTGTTTCAGCTGGGAAGCATGCTGACACCTTAAGTCAGACCACACACACACACACACACACACACACACAGCGAGACAGAGGCAGAAACAAACGGAGAAGGACATTCTATTGTTCCTGCTGGTACAGTATCGAGGAGTGTCTGACGACGTTCCTGAGCAACACCACCATCTAGTGGACAAACACAGGTACTAAGCAGACAAAGAACAAGCCTGAGTACCAGTGTGCCATCAAGGCAACTCCTCTATCAACCTCGTGTCTACGATTGGCTCGTCAATAACCTAGTCTCCAAGCCTATAAGCCTGGGATCTATAGGACTGACGTACTGAGTAAAGTTCTTGTCATTTCACTTTTGGCGAATCACCCACGACTGCGAGGTACAGGGAAGGTTAGGAGGAAGTTGCTGTGGGAGATGATTGGTTCGTAGATTAAGCTGATTAACCAGAAGGCCAATGTCCCGGGTCTCTCTCTATTGGCTAACGAAGACCCAGTTTGGCATGTCTCTCCACCAGACCAGATGTCCACCAGACAACATGTCCTCATCAATGGGCACAACTTTGAAGTTTCACTTCAATATAAATGTATGGCATGAAATTACTAAAGTAAAGAGGCGTGGTTTGATGTGGGTGGGTGTTTTGAGAGGCGTGGTTTGATGTGGGTGGGTGTTTTGAGAGGCGTGGTTTGATGCGGGTGGGTGTTTTGAGAGAGGCGTGGTTTGATGCGGGTGGGTGTTTTGAGAGAGCGTGGTTTGATGCGGGTGGGTGTTTTGAGAGAGGCGTGGTTTGATGCGGGTGGGTGTTTTGAGAGAGGTGTGGTTTGATGCGGGTGGGTGTTTTGAGGCGTGGTTTGATGTGGGTGGGTGTTTTGAGAGAGGCGTGGTTTGATGTGGGTGGGTGTTTTGAGAGAGGCGTGGTTTGATGTGGGTGGGTGTTTTGAGAGGCGTGGTTTGATGTGGGTGGGTGTTTTGAAGGCGTGGTTTGATGTGGGTGTGTCTTAACCAATCCACTTCCACGAGATCATTGCAAGTAATACCTTCTTCAAACACACATGACAGAGCCCTGATCAACAGTAGTGAACTAATGGGAAGATTCACAGTTCAAAAGGGTTACCTCATCCAGCTGTCGCTCTACGGCCTGTCTGTACTCCAGAGTGACTGGCTGCTGCTTAGGAGCTCACTGCTGCCACCTGCTGACTGGAAGACCCCAGGACATAACTGCACGGACCACAGAATGATTTTACATCAATACAAATTACTTAAAAACATTTTTTTTTTAAAGCCAACAGAATAGACAAACTATTGTCTCGTAAATCCATCAAAATATTTTAGCGGGCTGTTACTACTGGCAACATGATTTGTCATCTTGAGTGTCAGAGATGCTGTGTAATGTTGTCTCGGTGTGAGAGCACACTGAGAGATACATATTTCCCACAGATCTACAAAGAATATGAACAATAAAAAAAAAAAAGTTGGTATTTCAACTAAAAGAAATGGGAGTTTATCAATCATAGCAACAAGATTTGTGGCCCGTTGCCATGAAAACAGGACAACACGTGCTGCATAAACATTGTGTAAATCTCCAATATTTAACAGTCAATGTTTAAATTCCCCCACTGTAAGTACTACAACTATATCAGTCATTGGTTTAAGTCCTGCTCAGACTGCCCCCCCCCCCCATCACTCACCTCTCTATGGCAGTCACATTGAGGCAGAACAGAGACCTGAGGTGGTCAGTTTCCTGGGTGTAGAGATGTAGACCATGCCAAGCAGAGAGCTGCAGCCAAGACAGGTCAGGGGGACTTCAAGGCTGTAACAGGGGAATATCACACGGCAGGTCAGGGGGGATATCACACGGCAGGTCAGGGGGGGGGGAATATCACACGGCAGGTCAGGGGGGAATATCACACGGCAGGTCAGGGGGGGGAATATCACACGGCAGGTCAGGGGGGGGATATCACACGGCAGGTCAGGGGAGATATCACGGCAGGTCAGGGGGGGATATCACACGGCAGGTCAGGGGGGAATATCACACGGCAGGTCAGGGGGGAATATCACACGGCAGGTCAGGGGGGAATATCACACGGCAGGTCAGGGGGAGATATCACGGCAGGTCAGGGGGGGATATCACCGGCAGGTCGGGGGGGGAATATCACACGGCAGGTCGGGGGGATATCACACGGCAGGTCAGGGGGAGATATCACACGGCAGGTCAGGGGGGGGGAATATCACACGGCAGGTCAGGGGGATATCACACGGCAGGTCAAATCACACGGCAGGTCAGGGGGGGGAATATCACACGGCAGGTCAGGGGGGATATCACACGGCAGGAATATCACGGCAGGTCACGGGGGATATCACACGGCAGGTCAGGGGGGGGGAAATCACAAGGCAGGTCAGGGGGAAATCACAAGGCAGGTCAGGGGGACTTTCAGGCTGTAACAGGGGAATGACAGAATGGTCAGTAGGATGGGGTAGGGCTGTGGCGTCACAAATTTTGTCAGCTGGAAAAGGGGGAATGAGTCAGGGGTCTGCCAGAAAGCCACGGTACCGGAGAAGTGACGCGCGTTCACGTGAAAGTTCACACAGCTGACCAAATTACAGCAATATTTTACTTCTGGGTTAATATTAGATTCGATTTAATAAGAACATTCTGTCCATGACGAAGTTAAACATTGTGGAATTTGGCAGAGGTTATTAGCAGCTAGCTAGACAAACAGACATACGCTAACAGACCCTCTCGCAAAACTACCAGCCTCGATCCTTCTTACAGGTACCCGGAGAAGTGAGTTTCTTTGCCAACCAAAACATTGTCACTGACACCTGCAAGAAAGAAAGAAAAACAGAGGGAATTGTTCAGTCTCTTTGGGAAATTGGGAGAACAATATCTAATTAGAAATCAAATCGGTCTTGTCCTTAGACATAAGCCTGATCCAAGATGTGTTTGTGGCCAATTCCATCATGTACCCGCTGTGGCACATGGAACAGGGGATCATTGTAAATACTTTTTATAAACGATTAAAACGGAAATCCCAAAACGGAGTCGAACTTTGCGTGCGAGTAGGGCAGTGTCACCAATTCAGAAACCCACTGAGCAGGGCAGGGGTCACCAACTAGATTAACTAACCCACTGAGCAGGGCAGGGTCACCAGCTAGATTAACTAACCCACTGAGCAGGGCAGGGGTCACCAACTAGATTAACTAACCCACTGAGCAGGGCAGGGGTCATCAACTAGATTAACTAACCCACTGAGCAGGGCAGGGGTCACCTTTAAACTAGATTAACTAACCCACTGAGTAGGGCAGGGTCACCAACTAGATTAACTAACCCACTGAGTAGGGCAGGGTCACCAACTACATTAACTAACCCACTGAGCAGGGCAGGGGTCACCAACTAGATTAACTAACCCACTGAGTAGGGCAGGGGTCACCAACTAGATTAATAACCCACTGAGCAGGGCAGGGTCACCAACTAGACTAACTAACCCACTGAGTAGGGCAGGGGTCACCAACTAGATTAACTAACCCACTGAGCAGGGCAGGGGTCACCAACTTGATTAAACCCACTGCATTAGCTCACCAGTCAATTTATTACATGTATTGATCATTCAGAGCTAATAAGGCTAATTTCACAGTAGTTTCAGAGACCTGCAATAGACCCAAGACAGTAATGTGCGTGTGTGGACACTACATAGTAGTGTACTGTGGGTGTTACTGAGCAGTGTAATACCTATGGATTTTACACATGAAAAGGGTTCGGGCTGTACGGTTCATAAACACGGCTTTCGGGACGGACTCAGACCTCTTACCCTTTTCCACATTTTGTTTTAGGTTACAGCGTTGTACCAAAATGTAGGTTTTTCCTCAATCTACACACAATACCCAATAATGACTAAGCAAAAACATGTTTAGAATTGTGTTCATTTATTAAAATATCACATGTACATAAGTATTGACACCCTTTACTTAGTACTTTGGCAGTGACTACGTGAAGTCTTGTTGGGTATGACACTACCAGCTTGGCACACCAGGAGGTTCTCCCATTCTTCTCTGCAGATCCTCTCAAGCTCTGTCAGGTTAGACGAGGAGTCTCTGCACAGCTAGTTTCAGGTCTATCCAGAGATGTTCGATCGGGTTCAAGTCCGGGCTGGGCTCAAGGCCCACAGGTGACCTCCAATCAAGTTGTAGAAATCCCCAAAGGGCCTCGACACAATCGTGTCTCAGAGCTCTACGGACAAATCCTTCAACCTCAGGGCTTGGTTTTGCTCTGACATGCACTGTCAACTGTGGGACCTTATACAGACAGGTGTGTGCCTTCCCAAATCAAATGAATTTACCACAGGTGGACTCCAAGTTATAGAAACATCAAGGATGATCAATGGAAACAGGATGCACCTGAGCTTGATTTAGAGTATAATACTTATGTAAATAAGGTATCATTGTTGTTTATTTGTAATACATTTGCAAACATTTCCAAAACTTGTTTTTGCTTTGTCCTTATGGGGTATTGTGTGTAGATTGCAGAGTATTTTTTTAATTTAATCTATTTTAAATTCAATTTGTAAAGTAACAAAATGTGGAAAAAAGTCAAGTGGTCTGGCCTCTGAAGTACGATGTAATTACAAACGCACCCTCAATACAGGTTACAGTGCACCCTGATGTAATTACAGGTCCAACGCACGATGTAATTACAGTCCAACGCACCCTCGATGGTGATACAGTCCAACGCACCTCCGTCCAACGCACCCTCGATGTAATTACAGTCCAACGCACCAGTGCACCCACCGAGTTACAGTCCAACACACCCTCGATGTAATTACAGTAGTTACAGTCCAACACACCCTCGTGATGTCCAACACACCCTAGTTACAGTCCAACACACCCTCGATGTAATTACAGTCCAACACACCTCGATGTAATTACAGTCCAACACACCCTCGATGTAATTACAGTCCAACACATCCACTGTGGGATTAACAGTTTTGTTAGTTGTCAAACGAATTGTAATTTTAAATGATGCAACATTCCAACCTTGTTTAGCACTACTTAGTCCAAATATGGCATAATTCCACTGGTTCATTTGGTACTCCTTGTAGATAGCGAAATATTAACATAGAATACACAAGAATGGAGCTAACGTTGCATCCTTGGGAAGGGCTCGTAAGCAAAGCATTTGATGCTTAAATCCACACCCGTGGTATTCTGCACATGTGACAAATCAAAGTGGAGGAGGGACTTTTATTTTTGAAGGAAACAACAAATTCCACTGTTGTAGCTACTTTCATATGGGTAGGGACCGATGACGTCGGACAAGCCGGGCTGCATTCAGCAGGAGGACCGACCAACATTTGACACGGTCAATTAATCCTGAAGATGTAAACAACTTTGAAAGTTACTTCAAGTGCAGTCACAAAAACCATCAAGCGCTATGATGAAACTGTCTCTCATGAGGACCGCCACAGGAAAGGAAGACCCAGAGTTACCTCTGCTGCAGAGGATAAGTTCATTAGTTACAAAGCCTCAGAAATTGCAACCCAAATAAATGCTTCACAAGGTTCAAGTAACACACATCTCAACATCGGACAATGTTCCTCTTGCGGCAGCAGCGAACGAGGATTCTTAATAAATACATTTGTACCTGGAAGTTAGACAGCCCGTCGGAACGCAGCCCGGCTCGTCCGACATCATTCTTCGGGGTCCAAAAACGTATTATGTAGAACAAACAAACCGCTCTGATTCTAACGAATCATGTTAGTTATATTAATGGTATTTCTAATCTGCAAAGTCATTTTTCTTTAAGGAGACCAGAACAAATGCACATAAGTGTGTAACAGATGTGTCATTGAAAGCAAGTCTAAGAAGCGGTAGATCTGTTCTGCACGCTTCCCGCGATTAGCTTCCGTTTTTAGCATCTTTTACTTTTTGGTTTTGTACATCCGTTTCAAAACAGCTGAAAATACATTATTTTGGACGAAGCAAAATATATTTCACAGTAGTTAAGGTACAAATGATTCTCCTCTACATGCTATCCTTGTTCGTTTTGTCACAGAACTGAAATGAGGCCAACTTTTATAAATTGTAGTAACCAGGAAATGTCAGACGGAGCGATGTCTGCATTTTGCATCTTTAATTAACTCTGCATTGTTGGGAAAGGACTCCACTGTAAAGTGAAATACTTCACGGTCAAGTCAACATCTGTTGTATTCGGCGCAGATGACAAATACAATTTGAACCTCGTTTCGACATCTGGGAAAGCCGGGCGCTGCAGCAGGGCACTTCTCAATGCCATTGTTCAGTGTCAAAACAGACACGACAACGAGTAATGCATTGTATTCTGACACAACCAAGGCTATCACACTATCCAAATCTACAATGTAGTCCGCCAGCAACTTACGTTTCAGCAGTATTTGATTTTGTTCGTCCTCACTCCCAGCCCAAGACAGCGAGTCACCCACAGGCAACTTGCAACTACCGCAGAAAAAGACGACCGGTGGGTCGCTATCATCGTCTTCTACGAACTTCCCTTGTTTAGAGTTGTCCTTAATGATGGTTGAGTCAGCATAAACTCCATCGTTGACGGTGACTTCATATGTCACGTTTGAATCTTTGCAAAGTGCTCTTCTCCCGACATGTTTCTTTTTTTCGAACTTGGGCGGGTTTGGCGAGAGACAGTCGCAGGAAATACGTCATACGGCCCGGCCCGCCTAAAAAAGAAAAGCGGAAGTTTCATGTCATCATTTTTTTAATTAAAAAAAAATATATTATTATTTATTTGTTTTAATTATTTTTTAATTTTATTTTGAACACAACAAATACAAACCCCCTCAGAAATATACAAACAAGAGTACATAAACCTAACAGACGGGTATTACAAATCGAGATTCATTTTCGATTTGTCAAATACTTTTATGGTGCGTATTGCTTTTTGTTTTTACATTTACTGAAGAATTGAAATATTATTTTGAAATCAATCTTAAATCATGTGAAAAGGGGTTTGTTTTCTGCCCACTTCATTTTATAGACAAAGAATCTTCCAGGAAAGATAAACAACTGAACAATGAAAGTTCAATCAGGGTCCATATCATTTGGTTCAAAATAAAACATAATATCAGTCTTTCAAATTAACATTAATAGTCGTTTCTTTTAAAATAAAATCTTCTAACTCCAAAATCTTCTGACAGAAGAGCAGTCCCTAAATAAATGGTGAAGAGTCTCTGGGTCACAACCACAAAATACACACATTTGTTATCAACAGCTAATTAGAATCTGTGTATGATAAAGGTCTTTACAGGGTAGATTCTATGAATGAGTTTGTATGATACTTCTTTCACCTTTATTAGATATACAACATTTACCAGACAACAACGACACGTTGCTCCAGTTACCTTGTCCTAGGGCTGCATTTCAGTTTTTAGCATTGTATTGAGGCTACAAAATCCTCAACAGTTGCACTTGGGAGTTATATTATATATGTTATATGTTATATTCTCTAAAGAAGAATAGCACCTAATATTCTGAGATAAACCTGATACATGTGAGAAGGCATGATCTTTCAGAAAAATGGTGTTGTCGTCAGCCAATTGTGAACATTTTATCTCTTTGTCTTGTCTCTGAATATCCCTAAAACTGTCCTTATTTATGTGAAGTGCCATAACTTGAGTGACCAATAACAATAAGAAAGGAGAAATAATAAAACTAAAACTATCCTTATTTTTTTATTTCATTAAGAGTGTGAGTCTTTCTACTGATGACCTTCCCTTTACCCATTTATTTTTCCAAAAGATAGATCGGAAGGACAAGCATGTGTCTCTTGTAGAAAGTAAAAGTCTGCATTACAGGAAAATAGCCTTGCGTTTGAGTACATAGACGAATACCGGCGACAATGATTGAACAATGAGATAAAGACACTTCAACCAACAACGTTGTTATGCGAATATCAGCTTTTCCTACGGACATGTAACCCAAAAGGATTTCCATCCCATTATTATCCACTCCAACAAAACAACATATTGGTCATAAAGTTACCAAAGTATTCTTACTGCCACAAGGGGGAGACATTGTGTAGACTTTACAATAAGCAGTTATTCACCTGTAGTTAGTGTTGACCAGTTCTCGGGTCAGCCTTTTCTCATTATTCACCTGTAGTTAGTGTTGACCAGTTCTCAGGTCAGCATTTTCTCATTATTCACCTGTAGTTAGTGTTGAGTTTAGCAGTTCTCGGGTCAGCCTTTTCTCATTCAAGTTTTTGTGTACATTTTATAATACCTGGACCTGGTAATCAGTTTTTTGGCCTGACAGTTCTGTCCGAGATAGACTCCGCCTCTCACTCAAATGTTCTGATTTGGCCGCATTTCTTTCCCATTGATGATCATTCTTGCACAGATAAATAAATGCAGTTTTCCTTTCGAGCTGCAGCCACCATCAGCTACAGTTGCTCTCTTGTCACTGTGTCTGCTGTGTCTATTGTCACTGTGTCTGCTGTGTCTATTGTCACTGTGTCTGCTGTGTCTCTTGTCACTGTGTCTGCTGTCTGCTGTGTCTCTTGTCACTGTGTCTGCTGTGTCTATTGTCACTGTGTCTGCTGTGTCTATTGTCACTGTGTCTGCTGTGTCTCTTGTCACTGTGTCTGCTGTGTCTCTTGTCACTGTGTCTGCTGTGTCTCTTGTCACTGTGTCTGCTGTGTCTCTTGTCACTGTGTCTGCTGTGTCTATTGTCACTGTGTCTGCTGTGTCTATTGTCACTGTGTCTGCTGTGTCTATTGTCACTGTGTCTGCTGTCTGCTGTGTCTCTTGTCACTGTGTCTGCTGTGTCTATTGTCACTGTGTCTGCTGTGTCTATTGTCACTGTGTCTGCTGTGTCTCTTGTCACTGTGTCTGCTGTGTCTATTGTCACTGTGTCTGCTGTGTCTATTGTCACTGTGTCTGCTGTGTCTCTTGTCACTGTGTCTGCTGTCTGCTGTGTCTCTTGTCACTGTGTCTGCTGTTTGCTGTGTCTATTGTCACTGTGTCTGCTGTGTCTATTGTCACTGTGTCTGCTGTGTCTATTGTCACTGTGTCTGCTGTGTCTCTTGTCACTGTGTCTGCTGTGTCTCTTGTCACTGTGTCTGCTGTGTCTCTTGTCACTGTGTCTGCTGTCTGCTGTGTCTATTGTCACTGTGTCTGCTGTGTCTATTGTCACTGTGTCTGCTGTGTCTCTTGTCACTGTGTCTGCTGTGTCTCTTGTCACTGTGTCTGCTGTGTCTCTTGTCACTGTGTCTGCTGTTTGCTGTGTCTATTGTCACTGTGTCTGCTGTGTCTATTGTCACTGTGTCTGCTGTGTCTCTTGTCACTGTGTCTGCTGTCTGCTGTGTCTATTGTCACTGTGTCTGCTGTGTCTATTGTCACTGTGTCTGCTGTGTCTATTGTCACTGTGTCTGCTGTGTCTATTGTCACTGTGTCTGCTGTGTCTCTTGTCACTGTGTCTGCTGTGTCTCTTGTCACTGTGTCTGCTGTGTCTCTTGTCACTGTGTCTGCTGTGTCTATTGTCACTGTGTCTGCTGTGTCTATTGTCACTGTGTCTGCTGTGTCTCTTGTCACTGTGTCTGCTGTGTCTATTGTCACTGTGTCTGCTGTCTGCTGTGTCTCTTGTCACTGTGTCTGCTGTCTGCTGTGTCTATTGTCACTGTGTCTGCTGTCTGCTGTGTCTCTTGTCACTGTGTCTGCTGTGTCTCTTGTCACTGTGTCTGCTGTGTCTCTTGTCACTGTGTCTGCTGTGTCTATTGTCACTGTGTCTGCTGTCTATTGTCACTGTGTCTGCTGTGTCTCTTGTCACTGTGTCTGCTGTCTGCTTTGTCTATTGTCACTGTGTCTGCTGTCTGCTGTGTCTCTTGTCACTGTGTCTGCTGTGTCTATTGTCACTGTGTCTGCTGTGTCTCTTGTCACTGTGTCTGCTGTGTCTATTGTCACTGTGTCTGCTGTCTGCTGTGTCTCTTGTCACTGTGTCTGCTGTCTGCTGTGTCTATTGTCACTGTGTCTGCTGTCTGCTGTGTCTCTTGTCACTGTGTCTGCTGTCTGCTGTGTCTATTGTCACTGTGTCTGCTGTCTGCTGTGTCTCTTGTCACTGTGTCTGCTGTGTCTCTTGTCACTGTGTCTGCTGTGTCTCTTGTCACTGTGTCTGCTGTGTCTATTGTCACTGTGTCTGCTGTCTATTGTCACTGTGTCTGCTGTGTCTCTTGTCACTGTGTCTGCTGTCTGCTTTGTCTATTGTCACTGTGTCTGCTGTCTGCTGTGTCTATTGTCACTGTGTCTGCTGTGGTCAGATTCTCTGTAAACCTCCATTTTTGCTTGATGAGGAATTCACAGTTCTTCGCTCGCCTCCAGAGAAGATCCCGCGTAGATCTGTTCTTCGCTCGCCTCCAGAGAAGATCCCGCGTAGATCTGCTCTTCGCTCGCCTCCAGAGAAGATCCCGCGTAGATCTGCTCTTCGCTCGCCTCCAGAGAAGATCCCGCGTAGATCTGTTGGTGAACCGGATGATGGTTGTCCTCGGTCTCTTGTCTTGATCCTTAAGTCTTCCCAAACGATGGACGATGTCTACATTTTCCTGAAGTTTGAACATTGTCAGCCAATTAGTTAATATTAGTGGGAATCTATTTACATGGTGAGATACAACTTTGAGGTTTCAATCAAGGAATATGACACTGTTATTAAAGCTATATCTAGTGGGATAGAACATGTACTTCAGAATAATGCATATTTTGGAATATCTCCTATTGTAAGCGATAACCAGGTGAATGGCATTGGTCTACTAGATACGAAATTCAACAATCGTTTAATTAAGGGATATTTTCTACAGGAAGTCTATTCCCTCTGCGATATTTTGTTAGGCTTCATCGTTTGATGTAAACTGGCACCGTGCTTGGCTCACTTCACACACAATGATGGAGATCTCCTTTCAGATTATCCATAGATTCTATCCGTGTAATAGCTTGATGTCTAAATATATATATATATATATATATACACCTGATGTTACCAGTGAATTCAGTTTTTGTGAACTAGAAATTGAATCTATTGAACACTTATTCTGTCATTGTTTATATAGTGAAGTGCTCTGGACTGATGTCAAACTATATCTTGGCCTCAAATTGCAAACAGCTAAAAACAAAAAATGACATTTTTAAGTTTGACATATTATTTTACTACACTGATTCCACAATTGAATGTGAGTCATAAATCTCTTTATTTTATTAGGAAAATGTTTCATACACAAATCAAAATGTATGAAGAAAAAGCCCCTTATCTTAATTTTTAAAAATCTGATTTGGAAAACTATTTAGAGTCATTAAAATGCAATTTCAAACCCCCGAGCTGACAAGGTACAAATCTGTCGTTCTGCCCCTGAACAGGCAGTTAACCCAATGTCCCTAGGCCGTCATTGAAAATAAGAAGTTGTTCTTAACTGACTTGCCTAGTTAAATAAAGGTAAAATAAAAATTAAAAATATAAAACAAAATGTTTAAAAAATGTATTCGCTACATGTCTGTATTTTAATTGATATAAATGTGGATTAGCTTTATTTTCTTACAATTTCTTTCTGGATGTTATGTTTATGTTAATAAAATATATATATAATAATAAAAAATGTAAAAAATAAATAAAAAATGTTGCATTCACACGTCAAAAATCGAATCAAATTGTATTTGTCACATGCGCCGAATACAACAGGTGTTGTATTCGTGAAATGTACCGTGAAATGCTTACTCACAAGCCCTTAAACAACAATGCAGTTAAGAAAATATTTAATAAATTAACTAAAGCAAAAAAAAATACAATAATTAGGCTATATACAGGGGTACTGGTATCGAGTCAATGTGTGTGGGCACCGGTTAGTCGAGATAATGTCTGGTAATATGTACATGTACAGTGCCTTGCGAAAGTATTCGGCCCCCTTGAACTTTGCGACCTTTTGCCACATTTCAGGCTTCAAACATAAAGATATAAAACTGTATTTTTTGTGAAGAATCAACAACAAGTGGGACACAATCATGAAGTGGAGCGACATTTATTGGATATTTCAAACTTTTTAACAAATCAAAAACTGAAAAATTGGGCGTGCAAAATTATTCAGCCCCCTTAAGTTAATACTTTGTCGCGCCACCTTTTGCTGCGATTACAGCTGTAAGTCGCTTGGGGTATGTCTCTATCAGTTTTGCACATCGAGAGACTGAATTTTTTTTCCCATTCCTCCTTGCAGGCCCAAACCATGATGCTGCCACCACCATGTTTGACAGTGGGGATGGGGTGTTCAGGGTGATGAGCTGTGTTGCTTTTACGCCAAACATAACGTTTTGCATTGTTGCCAAAAAGTTCAATTTTGGTTTCATCTGACCAGAGCACCTTCTTCCACATGTTTGGTGTGTCTCCCAGCTGGCTTGTGGCAAACTTTAAACAACACTTTTTATGGATATCTTTAAGAAATGGCTTTCTTCTTGCCACTCTTCCATAAAGGCCAGATTTGTGCAATATACGACTGATTGTTGTCCTATGGACAGAGTCTCCCACCTCAGCTGTAGATCTCTGCAGTTCATCCAGAGTGATCATGGGCCTCTTGGCTGCATCTCTGATCAGTCTTCTTGTATGAGCTGAAAGTTTAGAGGGACGACCAGGTCTTGGTAGATTTGCAGTGGTCTGATACGCCTTCCATTTCAATATCGCTTGCACAGTGCTCCTTGGGATGTTTAAAGCTTGGGAAATCTTTTTGTATCCAAATCCGGCTTTAAACTTCTTCACAACAGTATCTCGGACCTGCCTGGTGTTCCTTGTTCTTCATGATGCTCTTTGCGCTTTTAATGGACCTCTGAGACTATCACAGTGCAGGTGCATTTATACGGAGACTTGATTACACACAGGTGGATTGTATTTATCATCATTAGTCATTGAGGTCAACATTGGATCATTCAGAGATCCTCACTGAACTTCTGGAGAGCGTTTGCTGCACTGAAAGTAAAGGGGCTGAATAATTTTGCACGCCCAATTTTTCAGTTTCAGGTCCGGGATGGCAGGAAGCTTGGATGTACTGGGCGTACGCACTACCCTCTGTAGCCTTACTGTTGGAGGCCGAGCAGTTTCTTAATTTAACCTTTATTTAACTAGGCAAGTCAGTTCAGAACAAATTCTTATTTATAATGATGGTCTACCAAAAGGCCAAAATCCTGCGGGGGCTGAGATTAAAATATAAATAATATAGGATAAAACACGCATCATGACAAGAGAGACAACACTACATAAAGAGAGAC
>NW_027008798.1:0-65000 GCF_036934945.1 Oncorhynchus masou masou
CTCTGTTACTTATAGGTAATTTCCATAGCTCTCAGCTTTCCAGAACATGCTGAATTCTACTTCAACTTGAGCACCTTTCTTTTATCAAGCCACAGAAAGTGCTATTAAGTTGAGGTCTGATTTTGCATTGAATTACAGCAACCACTTTTAACGAGTCTCTACATCTACCTACACGTCACAACAGAAACCCCAACAAAAGCATTGACTGGTTTGGTCTGCAGTAAGTGCTTTTTATTGGGGTATCTGTTCATGGCCATTTGAAAACAAGCATTCTGTGGTGCTTTTCTGAACATGGTTGTCCTCCCAGTTTCACATTAAAGTTACCTTAAATGGAAGCATATATTTTTTGCTGGAAGAATAAGTGCTTCTCTTTGGGGTAGCCATAACTGTGTTTTGCCACTAGGCTCTGCTCTTGAGTACAAAGAAAGACTACATAAACTTATTTTGTGCTAGCTAATCATGCACTCTTTTTTCATACGGAATGAAAAGATTCTCTTTTGAATTACAGCAACTACTTTTTATTGAGTCTCTACGTGTCACAACAGCAACCCTAACAAAAGCATTGACTGGAGTTAGCAGGAAGTCGTCTTTACCAGAGCTCTACGACTGTGGCCTTTTCTCTACCAAAACAGTAAGTAGTCCTTACCAAAGATCTCCAACTCTGGCCTTTTCCCTACCGAACCTGTCACAATTGGTACCCTAACAATAGCATTGACTTGTCTATATAATGCAGTAAGTGCTACTTGTTGGTGTAGTTTGACGGACTTGTGCAACAAAAATCACCTGATAGTCAGTGTTATCCTCTTGTTGGCAATAGAAAGATTAATTCAAAGAAAAGCATTACTTGAGGCCATAGCTCATGAGTGCTTCTCTTTAGTAGTCTTAACTCTGTTACTTATAGGTAATTTCCATAGCTCTCAGCTTTCCAGAACATGCTGAATTTTATTTCCAACTTGAGCACCTTTCTTTATCAAGCCACAGAAAGTGCTATTAAGTTGAGGTCTGATTTTGCATTGAATTACAGCAACCACTTTTTAACGAGTCTCTACATCTACCTACATGTCATCAGAAACCCCAACAAAAGCATTGACTGGTTTGGTCTGCAGTAAGTGCTTTTATTGGGGTATTCGTTCATGGCCATTTGAAACAAGCATTCTGTGGTGCTTTTCTGAACATGGATGTCTCCCAGTTTCACATTAAAGTTACCTTAAATGGAAGCATATATTTTTTGCTGGAAGAATAAGTGCTTCTCTTTGGGGTAGCCATAACTGTGTTTTGCCACTAGGCTCTGCTCTTGAGTACAAAGAAAGACTACATAAACTTAATTTATGTGATATGTTCTGTTTCTAGCTAATCATGCACTCTTTTTTCATACAGAATGAATAGATTCTCTTTTGAATTACAGCAACTACTTTTTATTGAGTCTCTACATGTCACAACAGCAACCCTAACAAAAGCATTGACTGGTTTTGCCTGCAGTAAGTGCTTTTTATTAGGGTAGCTGTTAATGGCCATTCTACAGCAAGCATTCTGTGGAGCTGTTCTAAACATAGTTTATCTCCTTGCTTCACATTAAAGTTACCTAAATGGAAGCATATATTTTATGCTGGAAGGAATAAGTGCTTCTCTTTAAGGTCAACATAACTGTGTTTTACCACTAGACTCTGCTCTTGAGTATCAAGAAAGCAAACATAAACTGCTTTCATGTGTCGTGTTCTTTGTTTCTATGTAATCACACACAACTTTTTCACATCAACGATCAGCTGACAATGTGGAAGACCCTCATCAAGCTCAAGCACCCCAGTCATAAGCTGCCTACTCACATTAGCATGAAGACAAATAGTTATTTCACAATAGGTGTGGAAGGGGCTTGGCCGTGAACTGCACAGCTATCAGTTAGTGTCCCCGAATATTTAAAATGAGCATGTCCCAGGGCAGAAACTCACTTTAATGAGACTCCTTGGAGGACTACCACCTACATAAATGGGCTCCAGACCAGATGGAAATCATGGAGTTAGCAGGAAGTCGTCTTTACCAGAGCTCACGACTGTGGCCTTTTCTCTACCAAAACAGTAAGTAGTCCTTACCAAAGATCTCCAACTCTGGCCTTTTCCTACCGAACCTGTCACAATTGGTACCCTAACAATAGCATTGACTTGTCTATATAATGCAGTAAGTGCTACTTGTTGGTGTGGTTTGACGACTTATGCAACAAAAAAATCACCGGATAGTCAGTGTTATCCTCTTGTTGGCAATAGAAAGATTAATTCAAAGAAAAGCATTATTTGAGGCCATAGCTCATAAGTGCTTCTCTTTGGGGTAGTCTTAACTCTGTTACTTATAGGTAATTTCCATAGCTCTCAGCTTTCCAGAACATGCTGAATTCTACTTCAACTTGAGCACCTTTCTTTTATCAAGCCACAGAAAGTGCTATTAAGTTGAGGTCTGATTTTGCATTGAATTACAGCAACCACTTTTTAACGAGTCTCTACATCTACCTACATGTCACAACAGAAACCCCAACAAAAGCATTGACTGGTTTGGTCTGCAGTAAGTGCTTTTTATTGGGGTATCTGTTCATGGCCATTTGAAAACAAGCATTCTGTGGTGCTTTTCTGAACATGGATGTCCTCCCAGTTTCACATTAAAGTTACCTTAAATGGAAGCATACATTTTTTGCTGGAAGAATAAGTGCTTCTCTTTGGGGTAGCCATAACTGTGTTTTGCCACTAGGCTCTGCTCTTGAGTACAAAGAAAGGCTACATAAACTTAATTTATGTGATATGTGCTGTTTCTAGCTAATCATGCACTCTTTTTTTCATACAGAATGAATAGATTCTCTTTTGAATTACAGCAACTACTTTTTATTGAGTCTCTACATGTCACAACAGCAACCCTAACAAAAGCATTGACTGGTTTCACCTGCAGTAAGTGCTTTTTATTAGGGTAGCTGTTAATGGCCATTCTACAGCAAGCATTCTGTGGAGCTGTTCTAAACATAGTTTATCTCCTTGCTTCACATTAAAGTTACCTTAAATGGAAGCATATATTTTATGCTGGAAGAATAAGTGCTTCTCTTTAAGGTTAACATAACTGTGTTTTACCACTAGACTCTGCTCTTGAGTATCAAGAAAGCAAACATAAACTGCTTTCATGTGTTGTGTTCTTTGTTTCTATGTAATCACACACAACTTTTTTCACATCAACGATCAGCTGACAATGTGGAAGACGCCTCATCAAGCTCAAGCACCTCAGTCATAAGCTGCCTACTCACATTAGCATGAAGACAAATAGTTATTTCACAATAGGTGTGGAAGGGGCTTGGACGTGAACTGCACAGCTATCAGTTAGTGTCCCCGAATATTTAAAATGAGCATGTCCCAGGGCAGAAACTCACTTTAATGAGACTCCTGAGGACTACCACCTACATAAATGGGCTCCAGACCAGATGGAAATCATGGAGTTAGCAGGAAGTCGTCTTTACCAGAGCTCTACGACTGTGGCCTTTTCTCTACCAAAACAGTAAGTAGTCCTACCAAAGATCTCCAACTCTGGCCTTTTCCCTACCGAACCTGTCACAATTGGTACCCTAACAATAGCATTGACTTGTCTATATAATGCAGTAAGTGCTACTTGTTGGTGTAGTTTGACGTGACTTATGCAACAAAAAAATCACCGGATAGTCAGTGTTATCCTCTTGTTGGCAATAGAAAGATTAATTCAAAGAAAAGCATTATTTGAGGCCATAGCTCATAAGTGCTTCTCTTTGGGGTAGTCTTAACTCTGTTACTTATAGGTAATTTCCATAGCTCTCAGCTTTCCAGAACATGCTGAATTCTACTTCAACTTGAGCACCTTTTTTTATCAAGCCACAGAAAGTGCTATTAAGTTGAGGTCTGATTTTGCATTGAATTACAGCAACCACTTTTTAACGAGTCTCTACATCTACCTACACGTCACAACAGAAACCCCAACAAAAGCATTGACTGGTTTGGTCTGCAGTAAGTGCTTTTTATTGGGGTATCTGTTCATGGCCATTTGAAAACAAGCATTCTGTGGTGCTTTTCTGAACATGGTTGTCCTCCCAGTTTCACATTAAAGTTACCTTAAATGGAAGCATATATTTTTTGCTGGAAGAATAAGTGCTTCTCTTTGGGGTAGCCATAACTGTGTTTTGCCACTAGGCTCTGCTCTTGAGTACAAAGAAAGACTACATAAACTTATTTTGTGCTAGCTAATCATGCACTCTTTTTCATACGGAATGAAAAGATTCTCTTTGAATTACAGCAACTACTTTTTATTGAGTCTCTACGTGTCACAACAGCAACCCTAACAAAAGCATTGACTGGAGTTAGCAGGAAGTCGTCTTTACCAGAGCTCTACGACTGTGGCCTTTTCTCTACCAAAACAGTAAGTAGTCCTTACCAAAGATCTCCAACTCTGGCCTTTTCCCTACCGAATCTGTCACAATTGGTACCCTAACAATAGCATTGACTTGTCTATATAATGCAGTAAGTGCTACTTGTTGGTGTAGTTTGACGTGACTTATGCAACAAAAAAATCACCGGATAGTCAGTGTTATCCTCTTGTTGGCAATAGAAAGATTAATTCAAAGAAAAGCATTATTTGAGGCCATAGCTCATAAGTGCTTCTCTTTGGGGTAGTCTTAACTCTGTTACTTATAGGTAATTTCCATAGCTCTCAGCTTTCCAGAACATGCTGAATTTACTTCAACTTGAGCACCTTTCTTTTATCAAGCCACAGAAAGTGCTATTAAGTTGAGGTCTGATTTTGCATTGAATTACAGCAACCACTTTTTAACGAGTCTCTACATCTACCTACATGTCACAACAGAAACCCCAACAAAAGCATTGACTGGTTTGGTCTGCAGTAAGTGCTTTTTATTGGGGTATCTGTTCATGGCCATTTGAAAACAAGCATTCTGTGGTGCTTTTCTCAATATGGTTGTCCTCCCAGTTTCACATTAAAGTTACCTTAAATGGAAGCATATATTTTTTGCTGGAAGAATAAGTGCTTCTCTTTGGGGTAGCCATAACTGTGTTTTGCCACTAGGCTCTGCTCTTGAGTACAAAGAAAGACTACATAAACTTAATTTATGTGATATGTTCTGTTTCTAGCTAATCATGCACTCTTTTTTCATACAGAATGAATTGATTCTCTTTTGAATTACAGCAACTACTTTTTATTGAGTCTCTACATGTCACAACAGCAACCCTAACAAAAGCATTGACTGGTTTTGCCTGCAGTAAGTGCTTTTTATTAGGGTAGCTGTTAATGGCCATTCTACAGCAAGCATTGTGTGGAGCTGTTCTAAACATAGTTTATCTCCTTGCTTCACATTAAAGTTACCTTAAATGGAAGCATATATTTTATGCTGGAAGAATAAGTGCTTCTCTTTAAGGTCAACATAACTGTGTTTTACCACTAGACTCTGCTCTTGAGTATCAAGAAAGCAAACATAAACTGCTTTCATGTGTTGTGTTCTTTGTTTCTATGTAATCACACACAACTTTTTCACATCAACGATCAGCTGACAATGTGGAAGACGCCTCATCAAGCTCAAGCACCCCAGTCATAAGCTGCCTACTCACATTAGCATGAAGACAAATAGTTATTTCACAATAGGTGTGGAAAATGGGCTTGGAAGAATAACTGCACAACTATCAGTTAGTGTCCCCTAGGCTATTTAAAATTATTTTGTGCTAGCAGAAACTCACTTTAATGAGACTCTCTTTTGAACTACCACCTACATAAATGGGCTCAGACAACAGATGGAAATCATGGAGTTAGCAGGAAGTCGTCTTTACCAGAGCTCTACGACTGTGGCCTTTTCTCTACCAAAACAGTAAGTAGTCCTTACCAAAGATCTCCAACTCTGGCCTTTTCCCTACCGAACCTGTCACAATTGGTACCCTAACAATAGCATTGACTTGTCTATATAATGCAGTAAGTGCTACTTGTTGGTGTAGTTTGACGTGACTTATGCAACAAAAAAAAAAATCACCGGATAGTCAGTGTTATCCTCTTGTTGGCAATAGAAAGATTAATTCAAAGAAAAGCATTATTTGAGGCCATAGCTCATAAGTGCTTCTCTTTGGGGTAGTCTTAACTCTGTTACTTATAGGTAATTTCCATAGCTCTCAGCTTTCCAGAACATGCTGAATTCTACTTCAACTTGAGCACCTTTCTTTTATCAAGCCACAGAAAGTGCTATTAAGTTGAGGTCTGATTTTGCATTGAATTACAGCAACCACTTTTTAACGAGTCTCTACATCTACCTACATGTCACAACAGAAACCCCAACAAAAGCATTGACTGGTTTGGTCTGCAGTAAGTGCTTTTTATTGGGGTATCTGTTCATGGCCATTTGAAAACAAGCATTCTGTGGTGCTTTTCTCAATATGGATGTCCTCCCAGTTTCACATTAAAGTTACCTTAAATGGAAGCATATATTTTTTGCTGGAAGAATAAGTGCTTCTCTTTGGGGTAGCCATAACTGTGTTTTGCCACTAGGCTCTGCTCTTGAGTACAAAGAAAGACTACATAAACTTAATTTATGTGATATGTGCTGTTTCTAGCTAATCATGCACTCTTTTTTCATACAGAATGAATAGATTCTCTTTTGAATTACAGCAACTACTTTTTATTGAGTCTCTACATGTCACAACAGCAACCCTAACAAAAGCATTGACTGGTTTCACCTGCAGTAAGTGCTTTTTATTAGGGTAGCTGTTAATGGCCATTCTACAGCAAGCATTCTGTGGAGCTGTTCTAAACATAGTTTATCTCCTTGCTTCACATTAAAGTTACCTTAAATGGAAGCATATATTTTATGCTGGAAGAATAAGTGCTTCTCTTTAAGGTCAACATAACTGTGTTTTACCACTAGACTCTGCTCTTGAGTATCAAGAAAGCAAACATAAACTGCTTTCATGTGTTGTGTTCTTTGTTTCTATGTAATCACACACAACTTTTTCACATCAACGATCAGCTGACAATGTGGAAGACGCCTCATCAAGCTCAAGCACCTCAGTCATAAGCTGCCTACTCACATTAGCATGAAGACAAATAGTTATTTCACAATAGGTGTGGAAGGGGCTTGGACGTGAACTGCACAGCTATCAGTTAGTGTCCCCGAATATTTAAAATGAGCACGTCCCAGGGCAGAAACTCACTTTAATGAGACTCCTTGGAGGACTACCACCTACATAAATGGGCTCCAGACCAGATGGAAATCATGGAGTTAGCAGGAAGTCGTCTTTACCAGAGCTCTACGACTGTGGCCTTTTCTCTACCAAAACAGTAAGTAGTCCTTACCAAAGATCTCCAACTCTGGCCTTTTCCCTACCGAACCTGTCACAATTGGTACCCTAACAATAGCATTGACTTGTCTATATAATGCAGTAAGTGCTACTTGTTGGTGTAGTTTGACGTGACTTATGCAACAAAAAAATCACCGGATAGTCAGTGTTATGCTCTTGTTGGCAATAGAAAGATTAATTCAAAGAAAAGCATTATTTGAGGCCATAGCTCATAAGTGCTTCTCTTTGGGGTAGTCTTAACTCTGTTACTTATAGGTAATTTCCATAGCTCTCAGCTTTCCAGAACATGCTGAATTCTACTTCAACTTGAGCACCTTTCTTTTATCAAGCCACAGAAAGTGCTATTAAGTTGAGGTCTGATTTTGCATTGAATTACAGCAACCACTTTTTAACGAGTCTCTACATCTACCTACATGTCACAACAGAAACCCCAACAAAAGCATTGACTGGTTTGGTCTGCAGTAAGTGCTTTTTATTGGGGTATCTGTTCATGGCCATTTGAAAACAAGCATTCTGTGGTGCTTTTCTGAACATGGATGTCCTCCCAGTTTCACATTAAAGTTACCTTAAATGGAAGCATACATTTTTTGCTGGAAGAATAAGTGCTTCTCTTTGGGGTAGCCATAACTGTGTTTTGCCACTAGGCTCTGCTCTTGAGTACAAAGAAAGACTACATAAACTTAATTTATGTGATATGTGCTGTTTCTAGCTAATCATGCACTCTTTTTTCATACAGAATGAATAGATTCTCTTTTGAATTACAGCAACTACTTTTTATTGAGTCTCTACATGTCACAACAGCAACCCTAACAAAAGCATTGACTGGTTTCACCTGCAGTAAGTGTTTTTATTAGGTAGCTGTTAATGGCCATTCTACAGCAAGCATTCTGTGGAGCTGTTCTAAACATAGTTTATCTCCTTGCTTCACATTAAAGTTACCTTAAATGGAAGCATATATTTTATGCTGGAAGAATAAGTGCTTCTCTTTAAGGTTAACATAACTGTGTTTTACCACTAGACTCTGCTCTTGAGTATCAAGAAAGCAAACATAAACTGCTTTCATGTGTTGTGTTCTTTGTTTCTATGTAATCACACACAACTTTTTCACATCAACGATCAGCTGACAATGTGGAAGACGCCTCATCAAGCTCAAGCACCTCAGTCATAAGCTGCCTACTCACATTAGCATGAAGACAAATAGTTATTTCACAATAGGTGTGGAAGGGGCTTGGACGTGAACTGCACAGCTATCAGTTAGTGTCCCCGAATATTTAAAATGAGCACGTCCCAGGGCAGAAACTCACTTTAATGAGACTCCTTGGAGGACTACCACCTACATAAATGGGCTCCAGACCAGATGGAAATCATGGAGTTAGCAGGAAGTCGTCTTTACCAGAGCTCTACGACTGTGGCCTTTTCTCTACCAAAACAGTAAGTAGTCCTTACCAAAGATCTCCAACTCTGGCCTTTTCCCTACCGAACCTGTCACAATTGGTACCCTAACAATAGCATTGACTTGTCTATATAATGCAGTAAGTGCTACTTGTTGGTGTAGTTTGACGTGACTTATGCAACAAAAAAATCACCGGATAGTCAGTGTTATGCTCTTGTTGCCAATAGAAAGATTAATTCAAAGAAAAGCATTATTTGAGGCCATAGCTCATAAGTGCTTCTCTTTGGGGTAGTCTTAACTCTGTTACTTATAGGTAATTTCCATAGCTCTCAGCTTTCCAGAACATGCTGAATTCTACTTCAACTTGAGCACCTTTCTTTTATCAAGCCACAGAAAGTGCTATTAAGTTGAGGTCTGATTTTGCATTGAATTACAGCAACCACTTTTTAACGAGTCTCTACATCTACCTACATGTCACAACAGAAACCCCAACAAAAGCATTGACTGGTTTGGTCTGCAGTAAGTGCTTTTTATTGGGGTATCTGTTCATGGCCATTTGAAAACAAGCATTCTGTGGTGCTTTTCTGAACATGGATGTCCTCCCAGTTTCACATTAAAGTTACCTTAAATGGAAGCATACATTTTTTGCTGGAAGAATAAGTGCTTCTCTTTGGGGTAGCCATAACTGTGTTTTGCCACTAGGCTCTGCTCTTGAGTACAAAGAAAGACTACATAAACTTAATTTATGTGATATGTGCTGTTTCTAGCTAATCATGCACTCTTTTTTCATACAGAATGAATAGATTCTCTTTTGAATTACAGCAACTACTTTTTATTGAGTCTCTACATGTCACAACAGCAACCCTAACAAAAGCATTGACTGGTTTCACCTGCAGTAAGTGCTTTTTATTAGGGTAGCTGTTAATGGCCATTCTACAGCAAGCATTCTGTGGAGCTGTTCTAAACATAGTTTATCTCCTTGCTTCACATTAAAGTTACCTTAAATGGAAGCATATATTTTATGCTGGAAGAATAAGTGCTTCTCTTTAAGGTTAACATAACTGTGTTTTACCACTAGACTCTGCTCTTGAGTATCAAGAAAGCAAACATAAACTGCTTTCATGTGTTGTGTTCTTTGTTTCTATGTAATCACACACAACTTTTTCACATCAACGATCAGCTGACAATGTGGAAGACGCCTCATCAAGCTCAAGCACCTCAGTCATAAGCTGCCTACTCACATTAGCATGAAGACAAATAGTTATTTCACAATAGGTGTGGAAGGGGCTTGGACGTGAACTGCACAGCTATCAGTTAGTGTCCCCGAATATTTAAAATGAGCACGTCCCAGGGCAGAAACTCACTTTAATGAGACTCCTTGGAGGACTACCACCTACATAAATGGGCTCCAGACCAGATGGAAATCATGGAGTTAGCAGGAAGTCGTCTTTACCAGAGCTCTACGACTGTGGCCTTTTCTCTACCAAAACAGTAAGTAGTCCTTACCAAAGATCTCCAACTCTGGCCTTTTCCCTACCGAACCTGTCACAATTGGTACCCTAACAATAGCATTGACTTGTCTATATAATGCAGTAAGTGCTACTTGTTGGTGTAGTTTGACGTGACTTATGCAACAAAAAAATCACCGGATAGTCAGTGTTATGCTCTTGTTGCAATAGAAAGATTAATTCAAAGAAAAGCATTATTTGAGGCCATAGCTCATAAGTGCTTCTCTTTGGGGTAGTCTTAACTCTGTTACTTATAGGTAATTTCCATAGCTCTCAGCTTTCCAGAACATGCTGAATTCTACTTCAACTTGAGCACCTTTCTTTTATCAAGCCACAGAAAGTGCTATTAAGTTGAGGTCTGATTTTGCATTGAATTACAGCAACCACTTTTTAACGAGTCTCTACATCTACCTACATGTCACAACAGAAACCCCAACAAAAGCATTGACTGGTTTGGTCTGCAGTAAGTGCTTTTTATTGGGGTATCTGTTCATGGCCATTTGAAAACAAGCATTCTGTGGTGCTTTTCTGAACATGGATGTCCTCCCAGTTTCACATTAAAGTTACCTTAAATGGAAGCATACATTTTTTGCTGGAAGAATAAGTGCTTCTCTTTGGGGTAGCCATAACTGTGTTTTGCCACTAGGCTCTGCTCTTGAGTACAAAGAAAGACTACATAAACTTAATTTATGTGATATGTGCTGTTTCTAGCTAATCATGCACTCTTTTTTCATACAGAATGAATAGATTCTCTTTTGAATTACAGCAACTACTTTTTATTGAGTCTCTACATGTCACAACAGCAACCCTAACAAAAGCATTGACTGGTTTCACCTGCAGTAAGTGCTTTTTATTAGGGTAGCTGTTAATGGCCATTCTACAGCAAGCATTCTGTGGAGCTGTTCTAAACATAGTTTATCTCCTTGCTTCACATTAAAGTTACCTTAAATGGAAGCATATATTTTATGCTGGAAGAATAAGTGCTTCTCTTTAAGGTTAACATAACTGTGTTTTACCACTAGACTCTGCTCTTGAGTATCAAGAAAGCAAACATAAACTGCTTTCATGTGTTGTGTTCTTTGTTTCTATGTAATCACACACAACTTTTTCACATCAACGATCAGCTGACAATGTGGAAGACGCCTCATCAAGCTCAAGCACCTCAGTCATAAGCTGCCTACTCACATTAGCATGAAGACAAATAGTTATTTCACAATAGGTGTGGAAGGGGCTTGGACGTGAACTGCACAGCTATCAGTTAGTGTCCCCGAATATTTAAAATGAGCACGTCCCAGGGCAGAAACTCACTTTAATGAGACTCCTTGGAGGACTACCACCTACATAAATGGGCTCCAGACCAGATGGAAATCATGGAGTTAGCAGGAAGTCGTCTTTACCAGAGCTCTACGACTGTGGCCTTTTCTCTACCAAAACAGTAAGTAGTCCTTACCAAAGATCTCCAACTCTGGCCTTTTCCCTACCGAACCTGTCACAATTGGTACCCTAACAATAGCATTGACTTGTCTATATAATGCAGTAAGTGCTACTTGTTGGTGTAGTTTGACGTGACTTATGCAACAAAAAAATCACCGGATAGTCAGTGTTATGCTCTTGTTGCCAATAGAAAGATTAATTCAAAGAAAAGCATTATTTGAGGCCATAGCTCATAAGTGCTTCTCTTTGGGGTAGTCTTAACTCTGTTACTTATAGGTAATTTCCATAGCTCTCAGCTTTCCAGAACATGCTGAATTCTACTTCAACTTGAGCACCTTTCTTTTATCAAGCCACAGAAAGTGCTATTAAGTTGAGGTCTGATTTTGCATTGAATTACAGCAACCACTTTTTAACGAGTCTCTACATCTACCTACATGTCACAACAGAAACCCCAACAAAAGCATTGACTGGTTTGGTCTGCAGTAAGTGCTTTTTATTGGGGTATCTGTTCATGGCCATTTGAAAACAAGCATTCTGTGGTGCTTTTCTGAACATGGATGTCCTCCCAGTTTCACATTAAAGTTACCTTAAATGGAAGCATACATTTTTTGCTGGAAGAATAAGTGCTTCTCTTTGGGGTAGCCATAACTGTGTTTTGCCACTAGGCTCTGCTCTTGAGTACAAAGAAAGACTACATAAACTTAATTTATGTGATATGTGCTGTTTCTAGCTAATCATGCACTCTTTTTTCATACAGAATGAATAGATTCTCTTTTGAATTACAGCAACTACTTTTTATTGAGTCTCTACATGTCACAACAGCAACCCTAACAAAAGCATTGACTGGTTTCACCTGCAGTAAGTGCTTTTTATTAGGGTAGCTGTTAATGGCCATTCTACAGCAAGCATTCTGTGGAGCTGTTCTAAACATAGTTTATCTCCTTGCTTCACATTAAAGTTACCTTAAATGGAAGCATATATTTTATGCTGGAAGAATAAGTGCTTCTCTTTAAGGTTAACATAACTGTGTTTTACCACTAGACTCTGCTCTTGAGTATCAAGAAAGCAAACATAAACTGCTTTCATGTGTTGTGTTCTTTGTTTCTATGTAATCACACACAACTTTTTCACATCAACGATCAGCTGACAATGTGGAAGACGCCTCATCAAGCTCAAGCACCTCAGTCATAAGCTGCCTACTCACATTAGCATGAAGACAAATAGTTATTTCACAATAGGTGTGGAAGGGGCTTGGACGTGAACTGCACAGCTATCAGTTAGTGTCCCCGAATATTTAAAATGAGCACGTCCCAGGGCAGAAACTCACTTTAATGAGACTCCTTGGAGGACTACCACCTACATAAATGGGCTCCAGACCAGATGGAAATCATGGAGTTAGCAGGAAGTCGTCTTTACCAGAGCTCTACGACTGTGGCCTTTTCTCTACCAAAACAGTAAGTAGTCCTTACCAAAGATCTCCAACTCTGGCCTTTTCCCTACCGAACCTGTCACAATTGGTACCCTAACAATAGCATTGACTTGTCTATATAATGCAGTAAGTGCTACTTGTTGGTGTAGTTTGACGTGACTTATGCAACAAAAAAATCACCGGATAGTCAGTGTTATGCTCTTGTTGCAATAGAAAGATTAATTCAAAGAAAAGCATTATTTGAGGCCATAGCTCATAAGTGCTTCTCTTTGGGGTAGTCTTAACTCTGTTACTTATAGGTAATTTCCATAGCTCTCAGCTTTCCAGAACATGCTGAATTCTACTTCAACTTGAGCACCTTTCTTTTATCAAGCCACAGAAAGTGCTATTAAGTTGAGGTCTGATTTTGCATTGAATTACAGCAACCACTTTTTAACGAGTCTCTACATCTACCTACATGTCACAACAGAAACCCCAACAAAAGCATTGACTGGTTTGGTCTGCAGTAAGTGCTTTTTATTGGGGTATCTGTTCATGGCCATTTGAAAACAAGCATTCTGTGGTGCTTTTCTGAACATGGATGTCCTCCCAGTTTCACATTAAAGTTACCTTAAATGGAAGCATACATTTTTTGCTGGAAGAATAAGTGCTTCTCTTTGGGGTAGCCATAACTGTGTTTTGCCACTAGGCTCTGCTCTTGAGTACAAAGAAAGACTACATAAACTTAATTTATGTGATATGTGCTGTTTCTAGCTAATCATGCACTCTTTTTTCATACAGAATGAATAGATTCTCTTTTGAATTACAGCAACTACTTTTTATTGAGTCTCTACATGTCACAACAGCAACCCTAACAAAAGCATTGACTGGTTTCACCTGCAGTAAGTGCTTTTTATTAGGGTAGCTGTTAATGGCCATTCTACAGCAAGCATTCTGTGGAGCTGTTCTAAACATAGTTTATCTCCTTGCTTCACATTAAAGTTACCTTAAATGGAAGCATATATTTTATGCTGGAAGAATAAGTGCTTCTCTTTAAGGTTAACATAACTGTGTTTTACCACTAGACTCTGCTCTTGAGTATCAAGAAAGCAAACATAAACTGCTTTCATGTGTTGTGTTCTTTGTTTCTATGTAATCACACACAACTTTTTCACATCAACGATCAGCTGACAATGTGGAAGACGCCTCATCAAGCTCAAGCACCTCAGTCATAAGCTGCCTACTCACATTAGCATGAAGACAAATAGTTATTTCACAATAGGTGTGGAAGGGGCTTGGACGTGAACTGCACAGCTATCAGTTAGTGTCCCCGAATATTTAAAATGAGCACGTCCCAGGGCAGAAACTCACTTTAATGAGACTCCTTGGAGGACTACCACCTACATAAATGGGCTCCAGACCAGATGGAAATCATGGAGTTAGCAGGAAGTCGTCTTTACCAGAGCTCTACGACTGTGGCCTTTTCTCTACCAAAACAGTAAGTAGTCCTTACCAAAGATCTCCAACTCTGGCCTTTTCCCTACCGAACCTGTCACAATTGGTACCCTAACAATAGCATTGACTTGTCTATATAATGCAGTAAGTGCTACTTGTTGGTGTAGTTTGACGTGACTTATGCAACAAAAAAATCACCGGATAGTCAGTGTTATCCTCTTGTTGCCAATAGAAAGATTAATTCAAAGAAAAGCATTATTTGAGGCCATAGCTCATAAGTGCTTCTCTTTGGGGTAGTCTTAACTCTGTTACTTATAGGTAATTTCCATAGCTCTCAGCTTTCCAGAACATGCTGAATTCTACTTCAACTTGAGCACCTTTCTTTTATCAAGCCACAGAAAGTGCTATTAAGTTGAGGTCTGATTTTGCATTGAATTACAGCAACCACTTTTTAACGAGTCTCTACATCTACCTACATGTCACAACAGAAACCCCAACAAAAGCATTGACTGGTTTGGTCTGCAGTAAGTGCTTTTTATTGGGGTATCTGTTCATGGCCATTTGAAAACAAGCATTCTGTGGTGCTTTTCTGAACATGGATGTCCTCCCAGTTTCACATTAAAGTTACCTTAAATGGAAGCATACATTTTTTGCTGGAAGAATAAGTGCTTCTCTTTGGGGTAGCCATAACTGTGTTTTGCCACTAGGCTCTGCTCTTGAGTACAAAGAAAGACTACATAAACTTAATTTATGTGATATGTGCTGTTTCTAGCTAATCATGCACTCTTTTTTCATACAGAATGAATAGATTCTCTTTTGAATTACAGCAACTACTTTTTATTGAGTCTCTACATGTCACAACAGCAACCCTAACAAAAGCATTGACTGGTTTCACCTGCAGTAAGTGCTTTTTATTAGGGTAGCTGTTAATGGCCATTCTACAGCAAGCATTCTGTGGAGCTGTTCTAAACATAGTTTATCTCCTTGCTTCACATTAAAGTTACCTTAAATGGAAGCATATATTTTATGCTGGAAGAATAAGTGCTTCTCTTTAAGGTTAACATAACTGTGTTTTACCACTAGACTCTGCTCTTGAGTATCAAGAAAGCAAACATAAACTGCTTTCATGTGTTGTGTTCTTTGTTTCTATGTAATCACACACAACTTTTTCACATCAACGATCAGCTGACAATGTGGAAGACGCCTCATCAAGCTCAAGCACCTCAGTCATAAGCTGCCTACTCACATTAGCATGAAGACAAATAGTTATTTCACAATAGGTGTGGAAGGGGCTTGGACGTGAACTGCACAGCTATCAGTTAGTGTCCCCGAATATTTAAAATGAGCACGTCCCAGGGCAGAAACTCACTTTAATGAGACTCCTTGGAGGACTACCACCTACATAAATGGGCTCCAGACCAGATGGAAATCATGGAGTTAGCAGGAAGTCGTCTTTACCAGAGCTCTACGACTGTGGCCTTTTCTCTACCAAAACAGTAAGTAGTCCTTACCAAAGATCTCCAACTCTGGCCTTTTCCCTACCGAACCTGTCACAATTGGTACCCTAACAATAGCATTGACTTGTCTATATAATGCAGTAAGTGCTACTTGTTGGTGTAGTTTGACGTGACTTATGCAACAAAAAAATCACCGGATAGTCAGTGTTATCCTCTTGTTGGCAATAGAAAGATTAATTCAAAGAAAAGCATTATTTGAGGCCATAGCTCATAAGTGCTTCTCTTTGGGGTAGTCTTAACTCTGTTACTTATAGGTAATTTCCATAGCTCTCAGCTTTCCAGAACATGCTGAATTCTACTTCAACTTGAGCACCTTTCTTTTATCAAGCCACAGAAAGTGCTATTAAGTTGAGGTCTGATTTTGCATTGAATTACAGCAACCACTTTTTAACGAGTCTCTACATCTACCTACATGTCACAACAGAAACCCCAACAAAAGCATTGACTGGTTTGGTCTGCAGTAAGTGCTTTTTATTGGGGTATCTGTTCATGGCCATTTGAAAACAAGCATTCTGTGGTGCTTTTCTGAACATGGATGTCCTCCCAGTTTCACATTAAAGTTACCTTAAATGGAAGCATACATTTTTTGCTGGAAGAATAAGTGCTTCTCTTTGGGGTAGCCATAACTGTGTTTTGCCACTAGGCTCTGCTCTTGAGTACAAAGAAAGACTACATAAACTTAATTTATGTGATATGTGCTGTTTCTAGCTAATCATGCACTCTTTTTTCATACAGAATGAATAGATTCTCTTTTGAATTACAGCAACTACTTTTTATTGAGTCTCTACATGTCACAACAGCAACCCTAACAAAAGCATTGACTGGTTTCACCTGCAGTAAGTGCTTTTTATTAGGGTAGCTGTTAATGGCCATTCTACAGCAAGCATTCTGTGGAGCTGTTCTAAACATAGTTTATCTCCTTGCTTCACATTAAAGTTACCTTAAATGGAAGCATATATTTTATGCTGGAAGAATAAGTGCTTCTCTTTAAGGTTAACATAACTGTGTTTTACCACTAGACTCTGCTCTTGAGTATCAAGAAAGCAAACATAAACTGCTTTCATGTGTTGTGTTCTTTGTTTCTATGTAATCACACACAACTTTTTCACATCAACGATCAGCTGACAATGTGGAAGACGCCTCATCAAGCTCAAGCACCTCAGTCATAAGCTGCCTACTCACATTAGCATGAAGACAAATAGTTATTTCACAATAGGTGTGGAAGGGGCTTGGACGTGAACTGCACAGCTATCAGTTAGTGTCCCCGAATATTTAAAATGAGCACGTCCCAGGGCAGAAACTCACTTTAATGAGACTCCTTGGAGGACTACCACCTACATAAATGGGCTCCAGACCAGATGGAAATCATGGAGTTAGCAGGAAGTCGTCTTTACCAGAGCTCTACGACTGTGGCCTTTTCTCTACCAAAACAGTAAGTAGTCCTTACCAAAGATCTCCAACTCTGGCCTTTTCCCTACCGAACCTGTCACAATTGGTACCCTAACAATAGCATTGACTTGTCTATATAATGCAGTAAGTGCTACTTGTTGGTGTAGTTTGACGTGACTTATGCAACAAAAAAATCACCGGATAGTCAGTGTTATCCTCTTGTTGGCAATAGAAAGATTAATTCAAAGAAAAGCATTATTTGAGGCCATAGCTCATAAGTGCTTCTCTTTGGGGTAGTCTTAACTCTGTTACTTATAGGTAATTTCCATAGCTCTCAGCTTTCCAGAACATGCTGAATTCTACTTCAACTTGAGCACCTTTCTTTTATCAAGCCACAGAAAGTGCTATTAAGTTGAGGTCTGATTTTGCATTGAATTACAGCAACCACTTTTTAACGAGTCTCTACATCTACCTACATGTCACAACAGAAACCCCAACAAAAGCATTGACTGGTTTGGTCTGCAGTAAGTGCTTTTTATTGGGGTATCTGTTCATGGCCATTTGAAAACAAGCATTCTGTGGTGCTTTTCTGAACATGGATGTCCTCCCAGTTTCACATTAAAGTTACCTTAAATGGAAGCATATATTTTTTGCTGGAAGAATAAGTGCTTCTCTTTGGGGTAGCCATAACTGTGTTTTGCCACTAGGCTCTGCTCTTGAGTACAAAGAAAGACTACATAAACTTAATTTATGTGATATGTGCTGTTTCTAGCTAATCATGCACTCTTTTTTCATACAGAATGAATAGATTCTCTTTTGAATTACAGCAACTACTTTTTATTGAGTCTCTACATGTCACAACAGCAACCCTAACAAAAGCATTGACTGGTTTCACCTGCAGTAAGTGCTTTTTATTAGGGTAGCTGTTAATGGCCATTCTACAGCAAGCATTCTGTGGAGCTGTTCTAAACATAGTTTATCTCCTTGCTTCACATTAAAGTTACCTTAAATGGAAGCATATATTTTATGCTGGAAGAATAAGTGCTTCTCTTTAAGGTTAACATAACTGTGTTTTACCACTAGACTCTGCTCTTGAGTATCAAGAAAGCAAACATAAACTGCTTTCATGTGTTGTGTTCTTTGTTTCTATGTAATCACACACAACTTTTTCACATCAACGATCAGCTGACAATGTGGAAGACGCCTCATCAAGCTCAAGCACCTCAGTCATAAGCTGCCTACTCACATTAGCATGAAGACAAATAGTTATTTCACAATAGGTGTGGAAGGGGCTTGGACGTGAACTGCACAGCTATCAGTTAGTGTCCCCGAATATTTAAAATGAGCACGTCCCAGGGCAGAAACTCACTTTAATGAGACTCCTTGGAGGACTACCACCTACATAAATGGGCTCCAGACCAGATGGAAATCATGGAGTTAGCAGGAAGTCGTCTTTACCAGAGCTCTACGACTGTGGCCTTTTCTCTACCAAAACAGTAAGTAGTCCTTACCAAAGATCTCCAACTCTGGCCTTTTCCCTACCGAACCTGTCACAATTGGTACCCTAACAATAGCATTGACTTGTCTATATAATGCAGTAAGTGCTACTTGTTGGTGTAGTTTGACGTGACTTATGCAACAAAAAAATCACCGGATAGTCAGTGTTATCCTCTTGTTGGCAATAGAAAGATTAATTCAAAGAAAAGCATTATTTGAGGCCATAGCTCATAAGTGCTTCTCTTTGGGGTAGTCTTAACTCTGTTACTTATAGGTAATTTCCATAGCTCTCAGCTTTCCAGAACATGCTGAATTCTACTTCAACTTGAGCACCTTTCTTTTATCAAGCCACAGAAAGTGCTATTAAGTTGAGGTCTGATTTTGCATTGAATTACAGCAACCACTTTTTAACGAGTCTCTACATCTACCTACATGTCACAACAGAAACCCCAACAAAAGCATTGACTGGTTTGGTCTGCAGTAAGTGCTTTTTATTGGGGTATCTGTTCATGGCCATTTGAAAACAAGCATTCTGTGGTGCTTTTCTGAACATGGATGTCCTCCCAGTTTCACATTAAAGTTACCTTAAATGGAAGCATATATTTTTTGCTGGAAGAATAAGTGCTTCTCTTTGGGGTAGCCATAACTGTGTTTTGCCACTAGGCTCTGCTCTTGAGTACAAAGAAAGACTACATAAACTTAATTTATGTGATATGTGCTGTTTCTAGCTAATCATGCACTCTTTTTCATACAGAATGAATAGATTCTCTTTTGAATTACAGCAACTACTTTTTATTGAGTCTCTACATGTCACAACAGCAACCCTAACAAAAGCATTGACTGGTTTCACCTGCAGTAAGTGCTTTTTATTAGGGTAGCTGTTAATGGCCATTCTACAGCAAGCATTCTGTGGAGCTGTTCTAAACATAGTTTATCTCCTTGCTTCACATTAAAGTTACCTTAAATGGAAGCATATATTTTATGCTGGAAGAATAAGTGCTTCTCTTTAAGGTTAACATAACTGTGTTTTACCACTAGACTCTGCTCTTGAGTATCAAGAAAGCAAACATAAACTGCTTTCATGTGTTGTGTTCTTTGTTTCTATGTAATCACACACAACTTTTTCACATCAACGATCAGCTGACAATGTGGAAGACGCCTCATCAAGCTCAAGCACCTCAGTCATAAGCTGCCTACTCACATTAGCATGAAGACAAATAGTTATTTCACAATAGGTGTGGAAGGGGCTTGGACGTGAACTGCACAGCTATCAGTTAGTGTCCCCGAATATTTAAAATGAGCACGTCCCAGGGCAGAAACTCACTTTAATGAGACTCCTTGGAGGACTACCACCTACATAAATGGGCTCCAGACCAGATGGAAATCATGGAGTTAGCAGGAAGTCGTCTTTACCAGAGCTCTACGACTGTGGCCTTTTCTCTACCAAAACAGTAAGTAGTCCTTACCAAAGATCTCCAACTCTGGCCTTTTCCCTACCGAACCTGTCACAATTGGTACCCTAACAATAGCATTGACTTGTCTATATAATGCAGTAAGTGCTACTTGTTGGTGTAGTTTGACGTGACTTATGCAACAAAAAAATCACCGGATAGTCAGTGTTATCCTCTTGTTGGCAATAGAAAGATTAATTCAAAGAAAAGCATTATTTGAGGCCATAGCTCATAAGTGCTTCTCTTTGGGGTAGTCTTAACTCTGTTACTTATAGGTAATTTCCATAGCTCTCAGCTTTCCAGAACATGCTGAATTCTACTTCAACTTGAGCACCTTTCTTTTATCAAGCCACAGAAAGTGCTATTAAGTTGAGGTCTGATTTTGCATTGAATTACAGCAACCACTTTTTAACGAGTCTCTACATCTACCTACATGTCACAACAGAAACCCCAACAAAAGCATTGACTGGTTTGGTCTGCAGTAAGTGCTTTTTATTGGGGTATCTGTTCATGGCCATTTGAAAACAAGCATTCTGTGGTGCTTTTCTGAACATGGATGTCCTCCCAGTTTCACATTAAAGTTACCTTAAATGGAAGCATATATTTTTTGCTGGAAGAATAAGTGCTTCTCTTTGGGGTAGCCATAACTGTGTTTTGCCACTAGGCTCTGCTCTTGAGTACAAAGAAAGACTACATAAACTTAATTTATGTGATATGTGCTGTTTCTAGCTAATCATGCACTCTTTTTTCATACAGAATGAATAGATTCTCTTTTGAATTACAGCAACTACTTTTTATTGAGTCTCTACATGTCACAACAGCAACCCTAACAAAAGCATTGACTGGTTTCACCTGCAGTAAGTGCTTTTTATTAGGGTAGCTGTTAATGGCCATTCTACAGCAAGCATTCTGTGGAGCTTTCTAAACATAGTTTATCTCCTTGCTTCACATTAAAGTTACCTTAAATGGAAGCATATATTTTATGCTGGAAGAATAAGTGCTTCTCTTTAAGGTTAACATAACTGTGTTTTACCACTAGACTCTGCTCTTGAGTATCAAGAAAGCAAACATAAACTGCTTTCATGTGTTGTGTTCTTTGTTTCTATGTAATCACACACAACTTTTTCACATCAACGATCAGCTGACAATGTGGAAGACGCCTCATCAAGCTCAAGCACCTCAGTCATAAGCTGCCTACTCACATTAGCATGAAGACAAATAGTTATTTCACAATAGGTGTGGAAGGGGCTTGGACGTGAACTGCACAGCTATCAGTTAGTGTCCCCGAATATTTAAAATGAGCACGTCCCAGGGCAGAAACTCACTTTAATGAGACTCCTTGGAGGACTACCACCTACATAAATGGGCTCCAGACCAGATGGAAATCATGGAGTTAGCAGGAAGTCGTCTTTACCAGAGCTCTACGACTGTGGCCTTTTCTCTACCAAAACAGTAAGTAGTCCTTACCAAAGATCTCCAACTCTGGCCTTTTCCCTACCGAACCTGTCACAATTGGTACCCTAACAATAGCATTGACTTGTCTATATAATGCAGTAAGTGCTACTTGTTGGTGTAGTTTGACGTGACTTATGCAACAAAAAATCACCGGATAGTCAGTGTTATCCTCTTGTTGGCAATAGAAAGATTAATTCAAAGAAAAGCATTATTTGAGGCCATAGCTCATAAGTGCTTCTCTTTGGGGTAGTCTTAACTCTGTTACTTATAGGTAATTTCCATAGCTCTCAGCTTTCCAGAACATGCTGAATTCTACTTCAACTTGAGCACCTTTCTTTTATCAAGCCACAGAAAGTGCTATTAAGTTGAGGTCTGATTTTGCATTGAATTACAGCAACCACTTTTTAACGAGTCTCTACATCTACCTACATGTCACAACAGAAACCCCAACAAAAGCATTGACTGGTTTGGTCTGCAGTAAGTGCTTTTTATTGGGGTATCTGTTCATGGCCATTTGAAAACAAGCATTCTGTGGTGCTTTTCTCAATATGGTTGTCCTCCCAGTTTCACATTAAAGTTACCTTAAATGGAAGCATATATTTTTTGCTGGAAGAATAAGTGCTTCTCTTTGGGGTAGCCATAACTGTGTTTTGCCACTAGGCTCTGCTCTTGAGTACAAAGAAAGACTACATAAACTTAATTTATGTGATATGTTCTGTTTCTAGCTAATCATGCACTCTTTTCATACAGAATGAATTGATTCTCTTTTGAATTACAGCAACTACTTTTTATTGAGTCTCTACGTGTCACAACAGCAACCCTAACAAAAGCATTGACTGGTTTTGCCTGCAGTAAGTGCTTTTTATTAGGGTAGCTGTTAATGGCCATTCTACAGCAAGCATTGTGTGGAGCTGTTCTAAACATAGTTTATCTCCTTGCTTCACATTAAAGTTACCTTAAATGGAAGCATATATTTTATGCTGGAAGAATAAGTGCTTCTCTTTAAGGTCAACATAACTGTGTTTTACCACTAGACTCTGCTCTTGAGTATCAAGAAAGCAAACATAAACTGCTTTCATGTGTTGTGTTCTTTGTTTCTATGTAATCACACACAACTTTTTCACATCAACGATCAGCTGACAATGTGGAAGACGCCTCATCAAGCTCAAGCACCCCAGTCATAAGCTGCCTACTCACATTAGCATGAAGACAAATAGTTATTTCACAATAGGTGTGGAAGGGGCTTGGCCGTGAACTGCACAGCTATCAGTTAGTGTCCCCGAATATTTAAAATGAGCATGTCCCAGGGCAGAAACTCACTTTAATGAGACTCCTTGGAGGACTACCACCTACATAAATGGGCTCCAGACCAGATGGAAATCATGGAGTTAGCAGGAAGTCGTCTTTACCAGAGCTCTACGACTGTGGCCTTTTCTCTACCAAAACAGTAAGTAGTCCTTACCAAAGATCTCCAACTCTGGCCTTTTCCCTACCGAACCTGTCACAATTGGTACCCTAACAATAGCATTGACTTGTCTATATAATGCAGTAAGTGCTACTTGTTGGTGTGGTTTGACGTGACTTATGCAACAAAAAAATCACCGGATAGTCAGTGTTATCCTCTTGTTGGCAATAGAAAGATTAATTCAAAGAAAAGCATTATTTGAGGCCATAGCTCATAAGTGCTTCTCTTTGGGGTAGTCTTAACTCTGTTACTTATAGGTAATTTCCATAGCTCTCAGCTTTCCAGAACATGCTGAATTCTACTTCAACTTGAGCACCTTTCTTTTATCAAGCCACAGAAAGTGCTATTAAGTTGAGGTCTGATTTTGCATTGAATTACAGCAACCACTTTTTAACGAGTCTCTACATCTACCTACACGTCACAACAGAAACCCCAACAAAAGCATTGACTGGTTTGGTCTGCAGTAAGTGCTTTTTATTGGGGTATCTGTTCATGGCCATTTGAAAACAAGCATTCTGTGGTGCTTTTCTCAATATGGTTGTCCTCCCAGTTTCACATTAAAGTTACCTTAAATGGAAGCATATATTTTTTGCTGGAAGAATAAGTGCTTCTCTTTGGGGTAGCCATAACTGTGTTTTGCCACTAGGCTCTGCTCTTGAGTACAAAGAAAGACTACATAAACTTATTTTGTGCTAGCTAATCATGCACTCTTTTTTCATACGGAATGAAAAGATTCTCTTTTGAATTACAGCAACTACTTTTTATTGAGTCTCTACGTGTCACAACAGCAACCCTAACAAAAGCATTGACTGGAGTTAGCAGGAAGTCGTCTTTACCAGAGCTCTACGACTGTGGCCTTTTTCTACCAAAACAGTAAGTAGTCCTTACCAAAGATCTCCAACTCTGGCCTTTTCCCTACCGAATCTGTCACAATTGGTACCCTAACAATAGCATTGACTTGTCTATATAATGCAGTAAGTGCTACTTGTTGGTGTAGTTTGACGTGACTTATGCAACAAAAATCACCGGATAGTCAGTGTTATCCTCTTGTTGGCAATAGAAAGATTAATTCAAAGAAAAGCATTATTTGAGGCCATAGCTCATAAGTGCTTCTCTTTGGGGTAGTCTTAACTCTGTTACTTATAGGTAATTTCCATAGCTCTCAGCTTTCCAGAACATGCTGAATTCTACTTCAACTTGAGCACCTTTCTTTTATCAAGCCACAGAAAGTGCTATTAAGTTGAGGTCTGATTTTGCATTGAATTACAGCAACCACTTTTTAACGAGTCTCTACATCTACCTACATGTCACAACAGAAACCCCAACAAAAGCATTGACTGGTTTGGTCTGCAGTAAGTGCTTTGTATTGGGGTATCTGTTCATGGCCATTTGAAAACAAGCATTCTGTGGTGCTTTTCTCAATATGGTTGTCCTCCCAGTTTCACATTAAAGTTACCTTAAATGGAAGCATATATTTTTTGCTGGAAGAATAAGTGCTTCTCTTTGGGGTAGCCATAACTGTGTTTTGCCACTAGGCTCTGCTCTTGAGTACAAAGAAAGACTACATAAACTTAATTTATGTGATATGTTCTGTTTCTAGCTAATCATGCACTCTTTTTTCATACAGAATGAATTGATTCTCTTTTGAATTACAGCAACTACTTTTTATTGAGTCTCTACGTGTCACAACAGCAACCCTAACAAAAGCATTGACTGGTTTTGCCTGCAGTAAGTGCTTTTTATTAGGGTAGCTGTTAATGGCCATTCTACAGCAAGCATTGTGTGGAGCTGTTCTAAACATAGTTTATCTCCTTGCTTCACATTAAAGTTACCTTAAATGGAAGCATATATTTTATGCTGGAAGAATAAGTGCTTCTCTTTAAGGTCAACATAACTGTGTTTTACCACTAGACTCTGCTCTTGAGTATCAAGAAAGCAAACATAAACTGCTTTCATGTGTTGTGTTCTTTGTTTCTATGTAATCACACACAACTTTTTCACATCAACGATCAGCTGACAATGTGGAAGACGCCTCATCAAGCTCAAGCACCCCAGTCATAAGCTGCCTACTCATATTAGCATGAAGACAAATAGTTATTTCACAATAGGTGTGGAAGGGGCTTGGCCGTGAACTGCACAGCTATCAGTTAGTGTCCCCGAATATTTAAAATGAGCACGTCCCAGGGCAGAAACTCACTTTAATGAGACTCCTTGGAGGACTACCACCTACATAAATGGGCTCCAGACCAGATGGAAATCATGGAGTTAGCAGGAAGTCGTCTTTACCAGAGCTCTACGACTGTGGCCTTTTCTCTACCAAAACAGTAAGTAGTCCTTACCAAAGATCTCCAACTCTGGCCTTTTCCCTACCGAACCTGTCACAATTGGTACCCTAACAATAGCATTGACTTGTCTATATAATGCAGTAAGTGCTACTTGTTGGTGTGGTTTGACGTGACTTATGCAACAAAAAAATCACCGGATAGTCAGTGTTATCCTCTTGTTGGCAATAGAAAGATTAATTCAAAGAAAAGCATTATTTGAGGCCATAGCTCATAAGTGCTTCTCTTTGGGGTAGTCTTAACTCTGTTACTTATAGGTAATTTCCATAGCTCTCAGCTTTCCAGAACATGCTGAATTCTACTTCAACTTGAGCACCTTTCTTTTATCAAGCCACAGAAAGTGCTATTAAGTTGAGGTCTGATTTTGCATTGAATTACAGCAACCACTTTTTAACGAGTCTCTACATCTACCTACACGTCACAACAGAAACCCCAACAAAAGCATTGACTGGTTTGGTCTGCAGTAAGTGCTTTTTATTGGGGTATCTGTTCATGGCCATTTGAAAACAAGCATTCTGTGGTGCTTTTCAATATGGTTGTCCTCCCAGTTTCACATTAAAGTTACCGTAAATGGAAGCATATATTTTTTGCTGGAAGAATAAGTGCTTCTCTTTGGGGTAGCCATAACTGTGTTTTGCCACTAGGCTCTGCTCTTGAGTACAAAGAAAGACTACATAAACTTATTTTGTGCTAGCTAATCATGCACTCTTTTTTCATACGGAATGAAAAGATTCTCTTTTGAATTACAGCAACTACTTTTTATTGAGTCTCTACGTGTCACAACAGCAACCCTAACAAAAGCATTGACTGGAGTTAGCAGGAAGTCGTCTTTACCAGAGCTCTACGACTGTGGCCTTTTCTCTACCAAAACAGTAAGTAGTCCTTACCAAAGATCTCCAACTCTGGCCTTTTCCCTACCGAATCTGTCACAATTGGTACCCTAACAATAGCATTGACTTGTCTATATAATGCAGTAAGTGCTACTTGTTGGTGTAGTTTGACGTGACTTATGCAACAAAAAATCACCGGATAGTCAGTGTTATCCTCTTGTTGGCAATAGAAAGATTAATTCAAAGAAAAGCATTATTTGAGGCCATAGCTCATAAGTGCTTCTCTTTGGGGTAGTCTTAACTCTGTTACTTATAGGTAATTTCCATAGCTCTCAGCTTTCCAGAACATGCTGAATTCTACTTCAACTTGAGCACCTTTCTTTTATCAAGCCACAGAAAGTGCTATTAAGTTGAGGTCTGATTTTGCATTGAATTACAGCAACCACTTTTAACGAGTCTCTACATCTACCTACATGTCACAACAGAAACCCCAACAAAAGCATTGACTGGTTTGGTCTGCAGTAAGTGCTTTTTATTGGGGTATCTGTTCATGGCCATTTGAAAACAAGCATTCTGTGGTGCTTTTCTCAATATGGTTGTCCTCCCAGTTTCACATTAAAGTTACCTTAAATGGAAGCATATATTTTTTGCTGGAAGAATAAGTGCTTCTCTTTGGGGTAGCCATAACTGTGTTTTGCCACTAGGCTCTGCTCTTGAGTACAAAGAAAGACTACATAAACTTAATTTATGTGATATGTTCTGTTTCTAGCTAATCATGCACTCTTTTTCATACAGAATGAATTGATTCTCTTTTGAATTACAGCAACTACTTTTTATTGAGTCTCTACATGTCACAACAGCAACCCTAACAAAAGCATTGACTGGTTTTGCCTGCAGTAAGTGCTTTTTATTAGGGTAGCTGTTAATGGCCATTCTACAGCAAGCATTGTGTGGAGCTGTTCTAAACATAGTTTATCTCCTTGCTTCACATTAAAGTTACCTTAAATGGAAGCATATATTTTATGCTGGAAGAATAAGTGCTTCTCTTTAAGGTCAACATAACTGTGTTTTACCACTAGACTCTGCTCTTGAGTATCAAGAAAGCAAACATAAACTGCTTTCATGTGTTGTGTTCTTTGTTTCTATGTAATCACACACAACTTTTTCACATCAACGATCAGCTGACAATGTGGAAGACGCCTCATCAAGCTCAAGCACCCCAGTCATAAGCTGCCTACTCACATTAGCATGAAGACAAATAGTTATTTCACAATAGGTGTGGAAGGGGCTTGGCCGTGAACTGCACAGCTATCAGTTAGTGTCCCCGAATATTTAAAATGAGCACGTCCCAGGGCAGAAACTCACTTTAATGAGACTCCTTGGAGGACTACCACCTACATAAATGGGCTCCAGACCAGATGGAAATCATGGAGTTAGCAGGAAGTCGTCTTTACCAGAGCTCTACGACTGTGGCCTTTTCTCTACCAAAACAGTAAGTAGTCCTTACCAAAGATCTCCAACTCTGGCCTTTTCCCTACCGAACCTGTCACAATTGGTACCCTAACAATAGCATTGACTTGTCTATATAATGCAGTAAGTGCTACTTGTTGGTGTAGTTTGACGTGACTTATGCAACAAAAAAATCACCGGATAGTCAGTGTTATCCTCTTGTTGGCAATAGAAAGATTAATTCAAAGAAAAGCATTATTTGAGGCCATAGCTCATAAGTGCTTCTCTTTGGGGTAGTCTTAACTCTGTTACTTATAGGTAATTTCCATAGCTCTCAGCTTTCCAGAACATGCTGAATTCTACTTCAACTTGAGCACCTTTCTTTTATCAAGCCACAGAAAGTGCTATTAAGTTGAGGTCTGATTTTGCATTGAATTACAGCAACCACTTTTTAACGAGTCTCTACATCTACCTACATGTCACAACAGAAACCCCAACAAAAGCATTGACTGGTTTGGTCTGCAGTAAGTGCTTTTTATTGGGGTATCTGTTCATGGCCATTTGAAAACAAGCATTCTGTGGTGCTTTTCTCAACATGGATGTCCTCCCAGTTTCACATTAAAGTTACCTTAAATGGAAGCATATATTTTTTGCTGGAAGAATAAGTGCTTCTCTTTGGGGTAGCCATAACTGTGTTTTGCCACTAGGCTCTGCTCTTGAGTACAAAGAAAGACTACATAAACTTAATTTATGTGATATGTGCTGTTTCTAGCTAATCATGCACTCTTTTTTTCATACAGAATGAATAGATTCTCTTTTGAATTACAGCAACTACTTTTTATTGAGTCTCTACATGTCACAACAGCAACCCTAACAAAAGCATTGACTGGTTTCGCCTGCAGTAAGTGCTTTTTATTAGGGTAGCTGTTAATGGCCATTCTACAGCAAGCATTGTGTGGAGCTGTTCTAAACATAGTTTATCTCCTTGCTTCACATTAAAGTTACCTTAAATGGAAGCATATATTTTATGCTGGAAGAATAAGTGCTTCTCTTTAAGGTCAACATAACTGTGTTTTACCACTAGACTCTGCTCTTGAGTATCAAGAAAGCAAACATAAACTGCTTTCATGTGTTGTGTTCTTTGTTTCTATGTAATCACACACAACTTTTTCACATCAACGATCAGCTGACAATGTGGAAGACGCCTCATCAAGCTCAAGCACCCCAGTCATAAGCTGCCTACTCACATTAGCATGAAGACAAATAGTTATTTCACAATAGGTGTGGAAGGGGCTTGGCCGTGAACTGCACAGCTATCAGTTAGTGTCCCCGAATATTTAAAATGAGCACGTCCCAGGGCAGAAACTCACTTTAATGAGACTCCTTGGAGGACTACCACCTACATAAATGGGCTCCAGACCAGATGGAAATCATGGAGTTAGCAGGAAGTCGTCTTTACCAGAGCTCTACGACTGTGGCCTTTTCTCTACCAAAACAGTAAGTAGTCCTTACCAAAGATCTCCAACTCTGGCCTTTTCCCTACCGAACCTGTCACAATTGGTACCCTAACAATAGCATTGACTTGTCTATATAATGCAGTAAGTGCTACTTGTTGGTGTAGTTTGACGTGACTTATGCAACAAAAAAATCACCGGATAGTCAGTGTTATGCTCTTGTTGCCAATAGAAAGATTAATTCAAAGAAAAGCATTATTTGAGGCCATAGCTCATAAGTGCTTCTCTTTGGGGTAGTCTTAACTCTGTTACTTATAGGTAATTTCCATAGCTCTCAGCTTTCCAGAACATGCTGAATTCTACTTCAACTTGAGCACCTTTCTTTTATCAAGCCACAGAAAGTGCTATTAAGTTGAGGTCTGATTTTGCATTGAATTACAGCAACCACTTTTTAACGAGTCTCTACATCTACCTACATGTCACAACAGAAACCCCAACAAAAGCATTGACTGGTTTGGTCTGCAGTAAGTGCTTTTTATTGGGGTATCTGTTCATGGCCATTTGAAAACAAGCATTCTGTGGTGCTTTTCTGAACATGGATGTCCTCCCAGTTTCACATTAAAGTTACCTTAAATGGAAGCATACATTTTTTGCTGGAAGAATAAGTGCTTCTCTTTGGGGTAGCCATAACTGTGTTTTGCCACTAGGCTCTGCTCTTGAGTACAAAGAAAGACTACATAAACTTAATTTATGTGATATGTGCTGTTTCTAGCTAATCATGCACTCTTTTTTCATACAGAATGAATAGATTCTCTTTTGAATTACAGCAACTACTTTTTATTAAGTCTCTACATGTCACAACAGCAACCCTAACAAAAGCATTGACTGGTTTCACCTGCAGTAAGTGCTTTTTATTAGGGTAGCTGTTAATGGCCATTCTACAGCAAGCATTCTGTGGAGCTGTTCTAAACATAGTTTATCTCCTTGCTTCACATTAAAGTTACCTTAAATGGAAGCATATATTTTATGCTGGAAGAATAAGTGCTTCTCTTTAAGGTTAACATAACTGTGTTTTACCACTAGACTCTGCTCTTGAGTATCAAGAAAGCAAACATAAACTGCTTTCATGTGTTGTGTTCTTTGTTTCTATGTAATCACACACAACTTTTTCACATCAACGATCAGCTGACAATGTGGAAGACGCCTCATCAAGCTCAAGCACCTCAGTCATAAGCTGCCTACTCACATTAGCATGAAGACAAATAGTTATTTCACAATAGGTGTGGAAGGGGCTTGGACGTGAACTGCACAGCTATCAGTTAGTGTCCCCGAATATTTAAAATGAGCACGTCCCAGGGCAGAAACTCACTTTAATGAGACTCCTTGGAGGACTACCACCTACATAAATGGGCTCCAGACCAGATGGAAATCATGGAGTTAGCAGGAAGTCGTCTTTACCAGAGCTCTACGACTGTGGCCTTTTCTCTACCAAAACAGTAAGTAGTCCTTACCAAAGATCTCCAACTCTGGCCTTTTCCCTACCGAACCTGTCACAATTGGTACCCTAACAATAGCATTGACTTGTCTATATAATGCAGTAAGTGCTACTTGTTGGTGTAGTTTGACGTGACTTATGCAAAAAAAAATCACCGGATAGTCAGTGTTATCCTCTTGTTGGCAATAGAAAGATTAATTCAAAGAAAAGCATTATTTGAGGCCATAGCTCATAAGTGCTTCTCTTTGGGGTAGTCTTAACTCTGTTACTTATAGGTAATTTCCATAGCTCTCAGCTTTCCAGAACATGCTGAATTCTACTTCAACTTGAGCACCTTTCTTTTATCAAGCCACAGAAAGTGCTATTAAGTTGAGGTCTGATTTTGCATTGAATTACAGCAACCACTTTTTAACGAGTCTCTACATCTACCTACACGTCACAACAGAAACCCCAACAAAAGCATTGACTGGTTTGGTCTGCAGTAAGTGCTTTTTATTGGGGTATCTGTTCATGGCCATTTGAAAACAAGCATTCTGTGGTGCTTTTCTCAATATGGTTGTCCTCCCAGTTTCACATTAAAGTTACCTTAAATGGAAGCATATATTTTTTGCTGGAAGAATAAGTGCTTCTCTTTGGGGTAGCCATAACTGTGTTTTGCCACTAGGCTCTGCTCTTGAGTACAAAGAAAGACTACATAAACTTAATTTATGTGATATGTGCTGTTTCTAGCTAATCATGCACTCTTTTTTCATACAGAATGAATAGATTCTCTTTTGAATTACAGCAACTACTTTTTATTGAGTCTCTATGTCACAACAGCAACCCTAACAAAAGCATTGACTGGTTTCGCCTGCAGTAAGTGCTTTTTATTAGGGTAGCTGTTAATGGCCATTCTACAGCAAGCATTGTGTGGAGCTGTTCTAAACATAGTTTATCTCCTTGCTTCACATTAAAGTTACCTTAAATGGAAGCATATATTTTATGCTGGAAGAATAAGTGCTTCTCTTTGGGGGTCAACATAACTGTGTTTTACCACTAGACTCTGCTCTTGAGTATCAAGAAAGCAAACATAAACTGCTTTCATGTGTTGTGTTCTTTGTTTCTATGTAATCACACACAACTTTTTCACATCAACGATCAGCTGACAATGTGGAAGACACCTCATCAAGCTCAAGCACCCCAGTCATAAGCTGCCTACTCACATTAGCATGAAGACAAATAGTTATTTCACAATAGGTGTGGAAGGGGCTTGGCCGTGAACTGCACAGCTATCAGTTAGTGTCCCCGAATATTTAAAATGAGCACGTCCCAGGGCAGAAACTCACTTTAATGAGACTCCTTGGAGGTCTACCACCTACATAAATGGGCTCCAGACCAGATGGAAATCATGGAGTTAGCAGGAAGTAGTCTTTACCAGAGCTCTACGACTGTGGCCTTTTCTCTACCAAAACAGTAAGTAGTCCTTACCAAAGATCTCCAACTCTGGCCTTTTCCCTACCGAACCTGTCACAATTGGTACCCTAACAATAGCATTGACTTGTCTATATAATGCAGTAAGTGCTACTTGTTGGTGTAGTTTGACGTGACTTATGCAACAAAAAAATCACCGGATAGTCAGTGTTATGCTCTTGTTGCCAATAGAAAGATTAATTCAAAGAAAAGCATTATTTGAGGCCATAGCTCATAAGTGCTTCTCTTTGGGGTAGTCTTAACTCTGTTACTTATAGGTAATTTCCATAGCTCTCAGCTTTCCAGAACATGCTGAATTCTACTTCAACTTGAGCACCTTTCTTTTATCAAGCCACAGAAAGTGCTATTAAGTTGAGGTCTGATTTTGCATTGAATTACAGCAACCACTTTTTAACGAGTCTCTACATCTACCTACATGTCACAACAGAAACCCCAACAAAAGCATTGACTGGTTTGGTCTGCAGTAAGTGCTTTTTATTGGGGTATCTGTTCATGGCCATTTGAAAACAAGCATTCTGTGGTGCTTTTCTGAACATGGATGTCCTCCCAGTTTCACATTAAAGTTACCTTAAATGGAAGCATACATTTTTTGCTGGAAGAATAAGTGCTTCTCTTTGGGGTAGCCATAACTGTGTTTTGCCACTAGGCTCTGCTCTTGAGTACAAAGAAAGACTACATAAACTTAATTTATGTGATATGTGCTGTTTCTAGCTAATCATGCACTCTTTTTTCATACAGAATGAATAGATTCTCTTTTGAATTACAGCAACTACTTTTTATTAAGTCTCTACATGTCACAACAGCAACCCTAACAAAAGCATTGACTGGTTTCACCTGCAGTAAGTGCTTTTTATTAGGGTAGCTGTTAATGGCCATTCTACAGCAAGCATTCTGTGGAGCTGTTCTAAACATAGTTTATCTCCTTGCTTCACATTAAAGTTACCTTAAATGGAAGCATATATTTTATGCTGGAAGAATAAGTGCTTCTCTTTAAGGTTAACATAACTGTGTTTTACCACTAGACTCTGCTCTTGAGTATCAAGAAAGCAAACATAAACTGCTTTCATGTGTTGTGTTCTTTGTTTCTATGTAATCACACACAACTTTTTCACATCAACGATCAGCTGACAATGTGGAAGACGCCTCATCAAGCTCAAGCACCTCAGTCATAAGCTGCCTACTCACATTAGCATGAAGACAAATAGTTATTTCACAATAGGTGTGGAAGGGGCTTGGACGTGAACTGCACAGCTATCAGTTAGTGTCCCCGAATATTTAAAATGAGCACGTCCCAGGGCAGAAACTCACTTTAATGAGACTCCTTGGAGGACTACCACCTACATAAATGGGCTCCAGACCAGATGGAAATCATGGAGTTAGCAGGAAGTCGTCTTTACCAGAGCTCTACGACTGTGGCCTTTTCTCTACCAAAACAGTAAGTAGTCCTTACCAAAGATCTCCAACTCTGGCCTTTTCCCTACCGAACCTGTCACAATTGGTACCCTAACAATAGCATTGACTTGTCTATATAATGCAGTAAGTGCTACTTGTTGGTGTAGTTTGATGTGACTTATGCAACAAAAAAATCACCGGATAGTCAGTGTTATGCTCTTGTTGCCAATAGAAAGATTAATTCAAAGAAAAGCATTATTTGAGGCCATAGCTCATAAGTGCTTCTCTTTGGGGTAGTCTTAACTCTGTTACTTATAGGTAATTTCCATAGCTCTCAGCTTTCCAGAACATGCTGAATTCTACTTCAACTTGAGCACCTTTCTTTTATCAAGCCACAGAAAGTGCTATTAAGTTGAGGTCTGATTTTGCATTGAATTACAGCAACCACTTTTTAACGAGTCTCTACATCTACCTACATGTCACAACAGAAACCCCAACAAAAGCATTGACTGGTTTGGTCTGCAGTAAGTGCTTTTTATTGGGGTATCTGTTCATGGCCATTTGAAAACAAGCATTCTGTGGTGCTTTTCTGAACATGGATGTCCTCCCAGTTTCACATTAAAGTTACCTTAAATGGAAGCATACATTTTTTGCTGGAAGAATAAGTGCTTCTCTTTGGGGTAGCCATAACTGTGTTTTGCCACTAGGCTCTGCTCTTGAGTACAAAGAAAGACTACATAAACTTAATTTATGTGATATGTGCTGTTTCTAGCTAATCATGCACTCTTTTTTCATACAGAATGAATAGATTCTCTTTTGAATTACAGCAACTACTTTTTATTGAGTCTCTACATGTCACAACAGCAACCCTAACAAAAGCATTGACTGGTTTCACCTGCAGTAAGTGCTTTTTATTAGGGTAGCTGTTAATGGCCATTCTACAGCAAGCATTCTGTGGAGCTGTTCTAAACATAGTTTATCTCCTTGCTTCACATTAAAGTTACCTTAAATGGAAGCATATATTTTATGCTGGAAGAATAAGTGCTTCTCTTTAATTAACATAACTGTGTTTTACCACTAGACTCTGCTCTTGAGTATCAAGAAAGCAAACATAAACTGCTTTCATGTGTTGTGTTCTTTGTTTCTATGTAATCACACACAACTTTTTCACATCAACGATCAGCTGACAATGTGGAAGACGCCTCATCAAGCTCAAGCACCTCAGTCATAAGCTGCCTACTCACATTAGCATGAAGACAAATAGTTATTTCACAATAGGTGTGGAAGGGGCTTGGACGTGAACTGCACAGCTATCAGTTAGTGTCCCCGAATATTTAAAATGAGCACGTCCCAGGGCAGAAACTCACTTTAATGAGACTCCTTGGAGGACTACCACCTACATAAATGGGCTCCAGACCAGATGGAAATCATGGAGTTAGCAGGAAGTCGTCTTTACCAGAGCTCTGCGACTGTGGCCTTTTCTCTACCAAAACAGTAAGTAGTCCTTACCAAAGATCTCCAACTCTGGCCTTTTCCCTACCGAACCTGTCACAATTGGTACCCTAACAATAGCATTGACTTGTCTATATAATGCAGTAAGTGCTACTTGTTGGTGTAGTTTGACGTGACTTATGCAACAAAAAAATCACCGGATAGTCAGTGTTATGCTCTTGTTGCCAATAGAAAGATTAATTCAAAGAAAAGCATTATTTGAGGCCATAGCTCATAAGTGCTTCTCTTTGGGGTAGTCTTAACTCTGTTACTTATAGGTAATTTCCATAGCTCTCAGCTTTCCAGAACATGCTGAATTCTACTTCAACTTGAGCACCTTTCTTTTATCAAGCCACAGAAAGTGCTATTAAGTTGAGGTCTGATTTTGCATTGAATTACAGCAACCACTTTTTAACGAGTCTCTACATCTACCTACATGTCACAACAGAAACCCCAACAAAAGCATTGACTGGTTTGGTCTGCAGTAAGTGCTTTTTATTGGGGTATCTGTTCATGGCCATTTGAAAACAAGCATTCTGTGGTGCTTTTCTGAACATGGATGTCCTCCCAGTTTCACATTAAAGTTACCTTAAATGGAAGCATACATTTTTTGCTGGAAGAATAAGTGCTTCTCTTTGGGGTAGCCATAACTGTGTTTTGCCACTAGGCTCTGCTCTTGAGTACAAAGAAAGACTACATAAACTTAATTTATGTGATATGTGCTGTTTCTAGCTAATCATGCACTCTTTTTCATACAGAATGAATAGATTCTCTTTTGAATTACAGCAACTACTTTTTATTGAGTCTCTACATGTCACAACAGCAACCCTAACAAAAGCATTGACTGGTTTCACCTGCAGTAAGTGCTTTTTATTAGGGTAGCTGTTAATGGCCATTCTACAGCAAGCATTCTGTGGAGCTGTTCTAAACATAGTTTATCTCCTTGCTTCACATTAAAGTTACCTTAAATGGAAGCATATATTTTATGCTGGAAGAATAAGTGCTTCTCTTTAAGGTTAACATAACTGTGTTTTACCACTAGACTCTGCTCTTGAGTATCAAGAAAGCAAACATAAACTGCTTTCATGTGTTGTGTTCTTTGTTTCTATGTAATCACACACAACTTTTTCACATCAACGATCAGCTGACAATGTGGAAGACGCCTCATCAAGCTCAAGCACCTCAGTCATAAGCTGCCTACTCACATTAGCATGAAGACAAATAGTTATTTCACAATAGGTGTGGAAGGGGCTTGGACGTGAACTGCACAGCTATCAGTTAGTGTCCCCGAATATTTAAAATGAGCACGTCCCAGGGCAGAAACTCACTTTAATGAGACTCCTTGGAGGACTACCACCTACATAAATGGGCTCCAGACCAGATGGAAATCATGGAGTTAGCAGGAAGTCGTCTTTACCAGAGCTCTACGACTGTGGCCTTTTCTCTACCAAAACAGTAAGTAGTCCTTACCAAAGATCTCCAACTCTGGCCTTTTCCCTACCGAACCTGTCACAATTGGTACCCTAACAATAGCATTGACTTGTCTATATAATGCAGTAAGTGCTACTTGTTGGTGTAGTTTGACGTGACTTATGCAACAAAAAAATCACCGGATAGTCAGTGTTATGCTCTTGTTGGCAATAGAAAGATTAATTCAAAGAAAAGCATTATTTGAGGCCATAGCTCATAAGTGCTTCTCTTTGGGGTAGTCTTAACTCTGTTACTTATAGGTAATTTCCATAGCTCTCAGCTTTCCAGAACATGCTGAATTCTACTTCAACTTGAGCACCTTTCTTTTATCAAGCCACAGAAAGTGCTATTAAGTTGAGGTCTGATTTTGCATTGAATTACAGCAACCACTTTTTAACGAGTCTCTACATCTACCTACATGTCACAACAGAAACCCCAACAAAAGCATTGACTGGTTTGGTCTGCAGTAAGTGCTTTTTATTGGGGTATCTGTTCATGGCCATTTGAAAACAAGCATTCTGTGGTGCTTTTCTGAACATGGATGTCCTCCCAGTTTCACATTAAAGTTACCTTAAATGGAAGCATACATTTTTTGCTGGAAGAATAAGTGCTTCTCTTTGGGGTAGCCATAACTGTGTTTTGCCACTAGGCTCTGCTCTTGAGTACAAAGAAAGACTACATAAACTTAATTTATGTGATATGTGCTGTTTCTAGCTAATCATGCACTCTTTTTTCATACAGAATGAATAGATTCTCTTTTGAATTACAGCAACTACTTTTTATTGAGTCTCTACATGTCACAACAGCAACCCTAACAAAAGCATTGACTGGTTTCACCTGCAGTAAGTGCTTTTTATTAGGGTAGCTGTTAATGGCCATTCTACAGCAAGCATTCTGTGGAGCTGTTCTAAACATAGTTTATCTCCTTGCTTCACATTAAAGTTACCTTAAATGGAAGCATATATTTTATGCTGGAAGAATAAGTGCTTCTCTTTAAGGTTAACATAACTGTGTTTTACCACTAGACTCTGCTCTTGAGTATCAAGAAAGCAAACATAAACTGCTTTCATGTGTTGTGTTCTTTGTTTCTATGTAATCACACACAACTTTTTCACATCAACGATCAGCTGACAATGTGGAAGACGCCTCATCAAGCTCAAGCACCTCAGTCATAAGCTGCCTACTCACATTAGCATGAAGACAAATAGTTATTTCACAATAGGTGTGGAAGGGGCTTGGACGTGAACTGCACAGCTATCAGTTAGTGTCCCCGAATATTTAAAATGAGCACGTCCCAGGGCAGAAACTCACTTTAATGAGACTCCTTGGAGGACTACCACCTACATAAATGGGCTCCAGACCAGATGGAAATCATGGAGTTAGCAGGAAGTCGTCTTTACCAGAGCTCTGCGACTGTGGCCTTTTCTCTACCAAAACAGTAAGTAGTCCTTACCAAAGATCTCCAACTCTGGCCTTTTCCCTACCGAACCTGTCACAATTGGTACCCTAACAATAGCATTGACTTGTCTATATAATGCAGTAAGTGCTACTTGTTGGTGTAGTTTGACGTGACTTATGCAACAAAAAAATCACCGGATAGTCAGTGTTATGCTCTTGTTGCCAATAGAAAGTTTAATTCAAAGAAAAGCATTATTTGATGCCATAGCTCATAAGTGCTTCTCTTTGGGGTAGTCTTAACTCTGTTACTTATAGGTAATTTCCATAGCTCTCAGCTTTCCAGAACATGCTGAATTCTACTTCAACTTGAGCACCTTTCTTTTATCAAGCCACAGAAAGTGCTATTAAGTTGAGGTCTGATTTTGCATTGAATTACAGCAACCACTTTTTAACGAGTTTCTACATCTACCTACATGTCACAACAGAAACCCCAACAAAAGCATTGACTGGTTTGGTCTGCAGTAAGTGCTTTTTATTGGGGTATCTGTTCATGGCCATTTGAAAACAAGCATTCTGTGGTGCTTTTCTGAACATGGATGTCCTCCCAGTTTCACATTAAAGTTACCTTAAATGGAAGCATACATTTTTTGCTGGAAGAATAAGTGCTTCTCTTTGGGGTAGCCATAACTGTGTTTTGCCACTAGGCTCTGCTCTTGAGTACAAAGAAAGGCTACATAAACTTAATTTATGTGATATGTGCTGTTTCTAGCTAATCATGCACTCTTTTTTCATACAGAATGAATAGATTCTCTTTTGAATTACAGCAACTACTTTTTATTAAGTCTCTACATGTCACAACAGCAACCCTAACAAAAGCATTGACTGGTTTCACCTGCAGTAAGTGCTTTTTATTAGGGTAGCTGTTAATGGCCATTCTACAGCAAGCATTCTGTGGAGCTGTTCTAAACATAGTTTATCTCCTTGCTTCACATTAAAGTTACCTTAAATGGAAGCATATATTTTATGCTGGAAGAATAAGTGCTTCTCTTTAAGGTTAACATAACTGTGTTTTACCACTAGACTCTGCTCTTGAGTATCAAGAAAGCAAACATAAACTGCTTTCATGTGTTGTGTTCTTTGTTTCTATGTAATCACACACAACTTTTTCACATCAACGATCAGCTGACAATGTGGAAGACGCCTCATCAAGCTCAAGCACCTCAGTCATAAGCTGCCTACTCACATTAGCATGAAGACAAATAGTTATTTCACAATAGGTGTGGAAGGGGCTTGGACGTGAACTGCACAGCTATCAGTTAGTGTCCCCGAATATTTAAAATGAGCACGTCCCAGGGCAGAAACTCACTTTAATGAGACTCCTTGAGGACTACCACCTACATAAATGGGCTCCAGACCAGATGGAAATCATGGAGTTAGCAGGAAGTCGTCTTTACCAGAGCTCTACGACTGTGGCCTTTTCTCTACCAAAACAGTAAGTAGTCCTTACCAAAGATCTCCAACTCTGGCCTTTTCCCTACCGAACCTGTCACAATTGGTACCCTAACAATAGCATTGACTTGTCTATATAATGCAGTAAGTGCTACTTGTTGGTGTAGTTTGACGTGACTTATGCAACAAAAAAATCACCGGATAGTCAGTGTTATCCTCTTGTTGGCAATAGAAAGATTAATTCAAAGAAAAGCATTATTTGAGGCCATAGCTCATAAGTGCTTCTCTTTGGGGTAGTCTTAACTCTGTTACTTATAGGTAATTTCCATAGCTCTCAGCTTTCCAGAACATGCTGAATTCTACTTCAACTTGAGCACCTTTCTTTTATCAAGCCACAGAAAGTGCTATTAAGTTGAGGTCTGATTTTGCATTGAATTACAGCAACCACTTTTTAACGAGTCTCTACATCTACCTACACGTCACAACAGAAACCCCAACAAAAGCATTGACTGGTTTGGTCTGCAGTAAGTGCTCTTTATTGGGGTATCTGTTCATGGCCATTTGAAAACAAGCATTCTGTGGTGCTTTTCTCAATATGGTTGTCCTCCCAGTTTCACATTAAAGTTACCTTAAATGGAAGCATATATTTTTTGCTGGAAGAATAAGTGCTTCTCTTTGGGGTAGCCATAACTGTGTTTTGCCACTAGGCTCTGCTCTTGAGTACAAAGAAAGACTACATAAACTTATTTTGTGCTAGCTAATCATGCACTCTTTTTTCATACAGAATGAATAGATTCTCTTTTGAATTACAGCAACTACTTTTTATTGAGTCTCTATGTGTCACAACAGCAACCCTAACAAAAGCATTGACTGGTTTCGCCTGCAGTAAGTGCTTTTTATTAGGGTAGCTGTTAATGGCCATTCTACAGCAAGCATTGTGTGGAGCTGTTCTAAACATAGTTTATCTCCTTGCTTCACATTAAAGTTACCTTAAATGGAAGCATATATTTTATGCTGGAAGAATAAGTGCTTCTCTTTGGGGTAGCCATAACTGTGTTTTACCACTAGACTCTGCTCTTGAGTATCAAGAAAGCAAACATAAACTGCTTTCATGTGTTGTGTTCTTTGTTTCTATGTAATCACACACAACTTTTTCACGTCAACGATCAGCTGACAATGTGGAAGACACCTCATCAAGCTCAAGCACCTCAGTCATAAGCTGCCTACTCACATTAGCATGAAGACAAATAGTTATTTCACAATAGGTGTGGAAGGGGCTTGGCCGTGAACTGCACAGCTATCAGTTAGTGTCCCCGAATATTTAAAATGAGCACGTCCCAGGGCAGAAACTCACTTTAATGAGACTCCTTGGAGGTCTACCACCTACATAAATGGGCTCCAGACCAGATGGAAATCATGGAGTTAGCAGGAAGTAGTCTTTACCAGAGCTCTACGACTGTGGCCTTTTCTCTACCAAAACAGTAAGTAGTCCTTACCAAAGATCTCCAACTCTGGCCTTTTCCCTACCGAACCTGTCACAATTGGTACCCTAACAATAGCATTGACTTGTCTATATAATGCAGTAAGTGCTACTTGTTGGTGTAGTTTGACGTGACTTATGCAACAAAAAAATCACCGGATAGTCAGTGTTATGCTCTTGTTGCCAATAGAAAGATTAATTCAAAGAAAAGCATTATTTGAGGCCATAGCTCATAAGTGCTTCTCTTTGGGGTAGTCTTAACTCTGTTACTTATAGGTAATTTCCATAGCTCTCAGCTTTCCAGAACATGCTGAATTCTACTTCAACTTGAGCACCTTTCTTTTATCAAGCCACAGAAAGTGCTATTAAGTTGAGGTCTGATTTTGCATTGAATTACAGCAACCACTTTTTAACGAGTCTCTACATCTACCTACATGTCACAACAGAAACCCCAACAAAAGCATTGACTGGTTTGGTCTGCAGTAAGTGCTTTTTATTGGGGTATCTGTTCATGGCCATTTGAAAACAAGCATTCTGTGGTGCTTTTCTGAACATGGATGTCCTCCCAGTTTCACATTAAAGTTACCTTAAATAGAAGCATACATTTTTTGCTGGAAGAATAAGTGCTTCTCTTTGGGGTAGCCATAACTGTGTTTTGCCACTAGGCTCTGCTCTTGAGTACAAAGAAAGGCTACATAAACTTAATTTATGTGATATGTGCTGTTTCTAGCTAATCATGCACTCTTTTTTCATACAGAATGAATAGATTCTCTTTTGAATTACAGCAACTACTTTTTATTAAGTCTCTACATGTCACAACAGCAACCCTAACAAAAGCATTGACTGGTTTCACCTGCAGTAAGTGCTTTTTATTAGGGTAGCTGTTAATGGCCATTCTACAGCAAGCATTCTGTGGAGCTGTTCAAAACATAGTTTATCTCCTTGCTTCACATTAAAGTTACCTTAAATGGAAGCATATATTTTATGCTGGAAGAATAAGTGCTTCTCTTTAAGGTTAACATAACTGTGTTTTACCACTAGACTCTGCTCTTGAGTATCAAGAAAGCAAACATAAACTGCTTTCATGTGTTGTGTTCTTTGTTTCTATGTAATCACACACAACTTTTTCACATCAACGATCAGCTGACAATGTGGAAGACGCCTCATCAAGCTCAAGCACCTCAGTCATAAGCTGCCTACTCACATTAGCATGAAGACAAATAGTTATTTCACAATAGGTGTGGAAGGGGCTTGGACGTGAACTGCACAGCTATCAGTTAGTGTCCCCGAATATTTAAAATGAGCACGTCCCAGGGCAGAAACTCACTTTAATGAGACTCCTTGGAGGACTACCACCTACATAAATGGGCTCCAGACCAGATGGAAATCATGGAGTTAGCAGGAAGTCGTCTTTACCAGAGCTCTACGACTGGCCTTTTCTCTACCAAAACAGTAAGTAGTCCTTACCAAAGATCTCCAACTCTGGCCTTTTCCCTACCGAACCTGTCACAATTGGTACCCTAACAATAGCATTGACTTGTCTATATAATGCAGTAAGTGCTACTTGTTGGTGTAGTTTGATGTGACTTATGCAACAAAAAAATCACCGGATAGTCAGTGTTATGCTCTTGTTGCCAATAGAAAGATTAATTCAAAGAAAAGCATTATTTGAGGCCATAGCTCATAAGTGCTTATCTTTGGGGTAGTCTTAACTCTGTTACTTATAGGTAATTTCCATAGCTCTCAGCTTTCCAGAACATGCTGAATTCTACTTCAACTTGAGCACCTTTCTTTTATCAAGCCACAGAAAGTGCTATTAAGTTGAGGTCTGATTTTGCATTGAATTACAGCAACCACTTTTTAATGAGTCTCTACATCTACCTACATGTCACAACAGAAACCCCAACAAAAGCATTGACTGGTTTGGTCTGCAGTAAGTGCTTTTTATTGGGGTATCTGTTCATGGCCATTTGAAAACAAGCATTCTGTGGTGCTTTTCTGAACATGGATGTCCTCCCAGTTTCACATTAAAGTTACCTTAAATGGAAGCATACATTTTTTGCTGGAAGAATAAGTGCTTCTCTTTGGGGTAGCCATAACTGTGTTTTGCCACTAGGCTCTGCTCTTGAGTACAAAGAAAGGCTACATAAACTTAATTTATGTGATATGTGCTGTTTCTAGCTAATCATGCACTCTTTTTTCATACAGAATGAATAGATTCTCTTTTGAATTACAGCAACTACTTTTTATTGAGTCTCTACATGTCACAACAGCAACCCTAACAAAAGCATTGACTGGTTTCACCTGCAGTAAGTGCTTTTTATTAGGGTAGCTGTTAATGGCCATTCTACAGCAAGCATTCTGTGGAGCTGTTCTAAACATAGTTTATCTCCTTGCTTCACATTAAAGTTACCTTAAATGGAAGCATATATTTTATGCTGGAAGAATAAGTGCTTCTCTTTAATAACTGTGTTTTACCACTAGACTCTGCTCTTGAGTATCAAGAAAGCAAACATAAACTGCTTTCATGTGTTGTGTTCTTTGTTTCTATGTAATCACACACAACTTTTTCACATCAACGATCAGCTGACAATGTGGAAGACGCCTCATCAAGCTCAAGCACCTCAGTCATAAGCTGCCTACTCACATTAGCATGAAGACAAATAGTTATTTCACAATAGGTGTGGAAGGGGCTTGGACGTGAACTGCACAGCTATCAGTTAGTGTCCCCGAATATTTAAAATGAGCACGTCCCAGGGCAGAAACTCACTTTAATGAGACTCCTTGGAGGACTACCACCTACATAAATGGGCTCCAGACCAGATGGAAATCATGGAGTTAGCAGGAAGTCGTCTTTACCAGAGCTCTGCGACTGTGGCCTTTTCTCTACCAAAACAGTAAGTAGTCCTTACCAAAGATCTCCAACTCTGGCCTTTTCCCTACCGAACCTGTCACAATTGGTACCCTAACAATAGCATTGACTTGTCTATATAATGCAGTAAGTGCTACTTGTTGGTGTAGTTTGACGTGACTTATGCAACAAAAAAATCACCGGATAGTCAGTGTTATGCTCTTGTTGCCAATAGAAAGATTAATTCAAAGAAAAGCATTATTTGAGGCCATAGCTCATAAGTGCTTCTCTTTGGGGTAGTCTTAACTCTGTTACTTATAGGTAATTTCCATAGCTCTCAGCTTTCCAGAACATGCTGAATTCTACTTCAACTTGAGCACCTTTCTTTTATCAAGCCACAGAAAGTGCTATTAAGTTGAGGTCTGATTTTGCATTGAATTACAGCAACCACTTTTTAACGAGTCTCTACATCTACCTACATGTCACAACAGAAACCCCAACAAAAGCATTGACTGGTTTGGTCTGCAGTAAGTGCTTTTTATTGGGGTATCTGTTCATGGCCATTTGAAAACAAGCATTCTGTGGTGCTTTTCTGAACATGGATGTCCTCCCAGTTTCACATTAAAGTTACCTTAAATGGAAGCATACATTTTTTGCTGGAAGAATAAGTGCTTCTCTTTGGGGTAGCCATAACTGTGTTTTGCCACTAGGCTCTGCTCTTGAGTACAAAGAACGACTACATAAACTTAATTTATGTGATATGTGCTGTTTCTAGCTAATCATGCACTCTTTTTTTCATACAGAATGAATAGATTCTCTTTTGAATTACAGCAACTACTTTTTATTGAGTCTCTACATGTCACAACAGCAACCCTAACAAAAGCATTGACTGGTTTCACCTGCAGTAAGTGCTTTTTATTAGGGTAGCTGTTAATGGCCATTCTACAGCAAGCATTCTGTGGAGCTGTTCTAAACATAGTTTATCTCCTTGCTTCACATTAAAGTTACCTTAAATGGAAGCATATATTTTATGCTGGAAGAATAAGTGCTTCTCTTTAAGGTTAACATAACTGTGTTTTACCACTAGACTCTGCTCTTGAGTATCAAGAAAGCAAACATAAACTGACAGTGCCTCCAATAGTTAGCTTTGTTCGAGCTAAAAAGAACCGTCAGACCTAGAGTTCCGAAACTTTAGAATCCTGTTCTAGACCTCAGGTAGATGCGTGTGCGTGGTGCGTGGTGCGTGGTGCGTGGTAGTGCGTGGTGAGTTACGGCGCTCTAGAATGTTCTCGGACCGAGAAACAGCGTCGAACATTTGCAATGACTTCAATTCATTTTGACCATTACGAAAATGGCGACATTTAGAAATGTCCCAGAGACACAAGACTAGGTGCATTGTGACCGTCTCGGCCCATAGAGACAGAACCCAACATCTCGGTCCGATAGCTCATTCAAGGACCCCGTAGCAAGGCATGGAAAAAAGTGGATTTTCAGCACCAATTAGGCTTTTACTCGGACACCAAATGACCTATCGAGCCGAAACTCGGGATTCGGGGTCGCCTCACATAGGACTACACATAATGTCCGAACTGGCCCCGCAGCTAGAAAGTAACTATGTGTTTTATGGTTTTTTAATGTTTTGTACCGAAGGCCTTGTGAATTTTGGGCCAGCTCTGAAGTATGTTATACTTGGCTCCTAAATGAGTTGGGAAAAGTGGGTTTGGTGTCAGTTTGTATCAGTTTGGTGTCAGAATGATATCAAATTGACTGATGGACGGTGACTTGCAGGTGACTCTTGTCCATTAGCAATATGTTTAAGCGGTGAGGTACCATCACCAAAAGCGACATTCTGAAATCAACCCAAACGAGCGATGGAGAGGTACCAGTATCACTGCCCAGACATCCCTATGTCATCGGGCCAGTCAATTTGGCATTCCTGCATGATTTTTATGGCATGACAAATTGGTAATGGTGACTGCCCAGTTAACCATATGGCAAATGCACAGTGACTTTGAAAGAGTGAGAAAAATCACCAAATGGACATTCTGGAATCAACCCTAACGAGTGATGGAGAGGTACCAGAATCACTGCCAAGCCATCCCGACTTCATCGGGCCAGTCAATTTGGCATTCCTGCACAAATTTTCAGTGACTTTGCAAAAGTAAGGAACATTTGCAATATGTTTTAACAGTGAGGTACCATCACCAAAAGCGACATTCTGAAATCAACCCAAACGAGCCATGGAGAGGTACCAGTATCACTGCCCAGCCATCCCGAGGTCATCGGGCCAGTCAATTTGGCATTCCTGCAAAATTTTCAGTGACTTTGCAAAAGTAAGGAACATTTGCAATATGTTTTAACAGTGAGGTACCATCACCAAAAGCGACATTCTGAAATCAACCCAAACGAGCCATGGAGAGGTACCAGTATCACTGCCCAGACATCCCTATGTCATCGGGCCAGTCAATTTGGCATTCCTGCATGATTTTTATGGCATGACAAATTGGTGATGGTGACTGCCCAGTTAACCATATGGCAAATGCACAGTGACTTTGCAAAAGTGAGAAAACATGACCAAATGGACATTCTGAAATCAACACAAACAATGGCATCACCATAGTGTCCAGACTATGCCGAGTCCAACGAGGTGCCCCGCTTGACCGTAGCTCGATCGGTCTGAGCGCGGCGACCATGAGAAAAATAGGCCCAATATGAAGCCTTCACCAGTACGTCATTTGATTTTGGGTGACAGCGGCGGAACCGTTAGGTTTAGAAAGACAATTCAACCAGAGGAATGTTCCTAAGGTCCTCCTGATCTGTCCAAGCCTATCCTTGACCGTGTGACATTAACCCTTCACATTCAAAAGAAGGTGTTTACATAAAAACTGTGTTCATTGACTTCTCTCCCCATAGGAATACATTGGCTGCTCCACTAAATACAACCTGGAGTCTTTATGGGTTATGAATGCTGTATGAACCTGTCTTTGGTACCAGTCCATCAGACCACTATAAGGTCTACTTGTGTCGATTCTAAGCTTCCTGGACCAACCGGAAGTGGTTCAAATCGCCCTAAAAGTGTATACCCATACACTGCCTGCAATTTGATGGACATAGTGCATTGAACCCTGTGTAAATCAGTCAGTTTTAATGGTAAAGACTTAAAACTCAGGATTCTCTAATGGAATACCCCAATAAGGATGTATGTTGAGTTACAGCTTCCTGTGCCAACCGGAAGTGCCATAATTGGTCTCTCATGGGCTGTTTGGAGGGGTTAAAAAAATCAGATCTTTCCAAAACTTCATATATATGATTAGGCAACCCCCATGAACTGTAAATCAGTCATTTTTCCCATAAAAATTCAAAGGAAAACTAAATCACACAGATACACAACATGGATGGAGGGACGTATCATTGGGGTGCGTAGAGACTGACAGTGCCTCCAATAGTTAGCTTTGAATGATATCAAATTGACTGATGGACAGTGACTTGCAGGTGACTCTTGTCCATTAGCAATATGTTTAAGCGGTGAGGTACCATCACCAAAAGCGACATTCTGAAATCAACCCTAACGAACGATGGAGAGGTACCAGTATCACTGCCCAGCCATCCCGAGGTCATCGGGCCAGTCAATTTGGCATTCCTGCATGATTTTTATGGCATGACAAATTGGTAATGGTGACTGCCCAGTTAACCATATGGCAAATGCACAGTGACTTTGAAAGAGTGAGAAAAATCACCAAATGGACATTCTGGAATCAACCCTAACGAGTGATGGAGAGGTACCAGAATCACTGCCAAGCCATCCCGAGTTCATCGGGCCAGTCAATTTGGCATTCCTGCAAAAATTTTCAGTGACTTTGCAAAAGTAAGGAACATTTGCAATATGTTTTAACAGTGAGGTACCATCACCAAAAGCGACATTCTGAAATCAACCCAAACGAGCCATGAAGAGGTACCAGTATCACTGCCCAGCCATCCCGAGGTCATCGGGCCAGTCAATTTGGCATTCCTGCAAAAATTTTCAGTGACTTTGCAAAAGTAAGGAACATTTGCAATATGTTTTAACAGTGAGGTACCATCACCAAAAGCGACATTCTGAAATCAACCCAAACGAGCCATGGAGAGGTACCAGAATCACTGCCCAGCCATCCCGAGGTCATCGGGCCAGTCAATTTGGCATTCCTGCAAAAATTTTCAGTGACTTTGCAAAAGTAAGGAACATTTGCAATATGTTTTAACAGTGAGGTACCATCACCAAAAGCGACATTCTGAAATCAACCCAAACGAGCCATGGAGAGGTACCAGTATCACTGCCCAGACATCCCTATGTCATCGGGCCAGTCAATTTGGCATTCCTGCATGATTTTTATGGCATGACAAATTGGTGATGGTGACTGCCCAGTTAACCATATGTCAAATGCACAGTGACTTTGCAAAAGTGAGAAAACATGACCAAATGGACATTCTGAAATCAACACAAACAATGGCATGACCATAGTGTCCAGACTGTGCCGAGTCCAACGAGGTGCCCCGCTTGACCGTAGCTCGCTCGGTCTGAGCGCGGCGACCATGAGAAAAATAGGCCCAATATGAAGCCTTCACCAGTACGTCATTTGATTTTGGGTGACAGCGGCGGAACCGTTAGGTTTAGAAAGACAATTCAACCACAGGACTGTTCCTAAGGTCCTCCTGATCTGTCCAAGCCTATCCTTGACCGTGTGACATTAACCCTTCACAGTCAAAAGAAGGTGTTTACATAAAAACAGTGTTCATTGACTTCTCTCCCCATAGGAATATATTGGCTGCTCCACTAAATACAACCTGGAGTCTATATGGGTTATGAATGTTGTATGAACCTGTCTTTGGTACCAGTCCATCAGACCACTATAAGGTCTACCTGTGTCGATTCTAAGCTTCCTGGACCAACCGGAAGTGGTTCAAATCGCCCTAAAAGTGTATACCCATACACTGCCTGCAATTTGATGGACATAGTGCATTGAACCCTGTGTAAATCAGTCAGTTTTCATGGTAAAGACTTAAAACTCAGGATTCTCTAATGGAATACCCCAATGAGGATGTATGTTGAGTTACAGCTTCCTGTGCCAACCGGAAGTGCCATAATTGGTCTCTCATGGGCTGTTTGGAGGGGTTAAAAATATCAGATCTTTCCAAAACTTCATATATATGATTAGGCAACCCCCATGAACTGTAAATCAGTCATTTTTCCCATAAAAATTCAAAGGAAAACTAAATCACACAGATACACAACATGGATGGAGGGACGTATCATTGGGGTGCGTAGAGACTGACAGTGCCTCCAATAGTTAGCTTTGAATGATATCAAATTGACTGATGGACAGTGACTTGCAGGTGACTCTTGTCCATTAGCAATATGTTTAAGCGGTGAGGTACCATCACCAAAAGCGACATTCTGAAATCAACCCAAACGAGCGATGGAGAGGTACCAGTATCACTGCCCAGACATCCCGAGGTCATCGGGCCAGTCAATTTGGCATTCCTGCATGATTTTTATGGCATGACAAATTGGTAATGGTGACTGCCCAGTTAACCATATGGCAAATGCACAGTGACTTTGAAAGAGTGAGAAAAATCACCAAATGGACATTCTGGAATCAACCCTAACGAGTGATGGAGAGGTACCAGAATCACTGCCAAGCCATCCCGACTTCATCGGGCCAGTCAATTTGGCATTCCTGCACAAATTTTCAGTGACTTTGCAAAAGTAAGGAACATTTGCAATATGTTTTAACAGTGAGGTACCATCACCAAAAGCGACATTCTGAAATCAACCCAAACGAGCGATGGAGAGGTACCAGTATCACTGCCCAGCCATCCTGAGGTCATCGGGCCAGTCAATTTGGCATTCCTGCATGATTTTTATAGCATGACAAATTGGTGATGGTGACTGCCCAGTTAACCATATGGCAAATGCACAGTGACTTTGAAAGAGTGAGAAAAATCACCAAATGGACATTCTGAAATCAGCCCAAACGAGCGATGGAGAGGTACCAGTATCACTGCCCAGCCATCCCGAGGTCATCGGGCCAGTCAATTTGGCATTCCTGCAAGAATTTTTTGTGACTTTGCAAAAGTAAGGAACATTTGCAATATGTTTAAGCGGTGAGGTACCATCACCAAAAGCGACATTCTGAAATCAACCCAAACGAGCGATGGAGAGGTACCAAAATCACTGCCCAGCCATCCCTATGTCATCGGGCCAGTCAATTTGGCATTCCTGCATGATTTTTATGGCATGACAAATTGGTAATGGTGACTGCCCAGTTAACCATATGGCAAATGCACAGTGACTTTGAAAGAGTGAGAAAAATCACCAAATGGACATTCTGGAATCAACCCTAACGAGTGATGGAGAGGTACCAGAATCACTGCCAAGCCATCCCGAGTTCATCGGGCCAGTCAATTTGGCATTCCTGCAAAAATTTTCAGTGACTTTGCAAAAGTAAGGAACATTTGCAATATGTTTTAACAGTGAGGTACCATCACCAAAAGCGACATTCTGAAATCAACCCAAACGAGCCATGGAGAGGTACCAGAATCACTGCCCAGCCATCCCGAGGTCATCGGGCCAGTCAATTTGGCATTCCTGCATGATTTTTATGGCATGACAAATTGGTAATGGTGACTGCCCAGTTAACCATATGGCAAATGCACAGTGACTTTGAAAGAGTGAGAAAAATCACCAAATGGACATTCTGGAATCAACCCTAACGAGTGATGGAGAGGTACCAGAATCACTGCCAAGCCATCCCGAGTTCATCGGGCCAGTCAATTTGGCATTCCTGCAAAAATTTTCAGTGACTTTGCAAAAGTAAGGAACATTTGCAATATGTTTTAACAGTGAGGTACCATCACCAAAAGCGACATTCTGAAATCAACCCAAACGAGCCATGAAGAGGTACCAGTATCACTGCCCAGCCATCCCGAGGTCATCGGGCCAGTCAATTTGGCATTCCTGCAAAAATTTTCAGTGACTTTGCAAAAGTAAGGAACATTTGCAATATGTTTTAACAGTGAGGTACCATCACCAAAAGCGACATTCTGAAATCAACCCAAACGAGCCATGGAGAGGTACCAGAATCACTGCCCAGCCATCCCGAGGTCATCGGGCCAGTCAATTTGGCATTCCTGCAAAAATTTTCAGTGACTTTGCAAAAGTAAGGAACATTTGCAATATGTTTTAACAGTGAGGTACCATCACCAAAAGCGACATTCTGAAATCAACCCAAACGAGCCATGGAGAGGTACCAGTATCACTGCCCAGACATCCCTATGTCATCGGGCCAGTCAATTTGGCATTCCTGCATGATTTTTATGGCATGACAAATTGGTGATGGTGACTGCCCAGTTAACCATATGTCAAATGCACAGTGACTTTGCAAAAGTGAGAAAACATGACCAAATGGACATTCTGAAATCAACACAAACAATGGCATGACCATAGTGTCCAGACTGTGCCGAGTCCAACGAGGTGCCCCGCTTGACCGTAGCTCGCTCGGTCTGAGCGCGCGACCATGAGAAAAATAGGCCCAATATGAAGCCTTCACCAGTACGTCATTTGATTTTGGGTGACAGCGGCGGAACCGTTAGGTTTAGAAAGACAATTCAACCACAGGACTGTTCCTAAGGTCCTCCTGATCTGTCCAAGCCTATCCTTGACCGTGTGACATTAACCCTTCACAGTCAAAAGAAGGTGTTTACATAAAAACAGTGTTCATTGACTTCTCTCCCCATAGGAATATATTGGCTGCTCCACTAAATACAACCTGGAGTCTATATGGGTTATGAATGTTGTATGAACCTGTCTTTGGTACCAGTCCATCAGACCACTATAAGGTCTACCTGTGTCGATTCTAAGCTTCCTGGACCAACCGGAAGTGGTTCAAATCGCCCTAAAAGTGTATACCCATACACTGCCTGCAATTTGATGGACATAGTGCATTGAACCCTGTGTAAATCAGTCAGTTTTCATGGTAAAGACTTAAAACTCAGGATTCTCTAATGGAATACCCCAATGAGGATGTATGTTGAGTTACAGCTTCCTGTGCCAACCGGAAGTGCCATAATTGGTCTCTCATGGGCTGTTTGGAGGGGTTAAAAATATCAGATCTTTCCAAAACTTCATATATATGATTAGGCAACCCCCATGAACTGTAAATCAGTCATTTTTCCCATAAAAATTCAAAGGAAAACTAAATCACACAGATACACAACATGGATGGAGGGACGTATCATTGGGGTGCGTAGAGACTGACAGTGCCTCCAATAGTTAGCTTTGAATGATATCAAATTGACTGATGGACAGTGACTTGCAGGTGACTCTTGTCCATTAGCAATATGTTTAAGCGGTGAGGTACCATCACCAAAAGCGACATTCTGAAATCAACCCAAACGAGCGATGGAGAGGTACCAGTATCACTGCCCAGCCATCCTGAGGTCATCGGGCCAGTCAATTTGGCATTCCTGCATGATTTTTATAGCATGACAAATTGGTGATGGTGACTGCCCAGTTAACCATATGGCAAATGCACAGTGACTTTGAAAGAGTGAGAAAAATCACCAAATGGACATTCTGAAATCAGCCCAAACGAGCGATGGAGAGGTACCAGTATCACTGCCCAGCCATCCCGAGGTCATCGGGCCAGTCAATTTGGCATTCCTGCAAGAATTTTTGTGACTTTGCAAAAGTAAGGAACATTTGCAATATGTTTAAGCGGTGAGGTACCATCACCAAAAGCGACATTCTGAAATCAACCCAAACGAGCGATGGAGAGGTACCAAAATCACTGCCCAGCCATCCCTATGTCATCGGGCCAGTCAATTTGGCATTCCTGCATGATTTTTATGGCATGACAAATTGGTGATGGTGACTGCCCAGTTAACCATATGGCAAATGCACAGTGACTTTGCAAAAGTGAGAAAACATGACCAAATGGACATTCTGAAATCAACCCTAACGAGTGATGGAGAGGTACCAGAATCACTGCCAAGCCATCCCGAGTTCATCGGGCCAGTTAATTTGGCATTCCTGCACAAATTTTCAGTGACTTTGCAAAAGTAAGGAACATTTGCAATATGTTTTAACAGTGAGGTACCATCACCAAAAGCGACATTCTGAAATCAACCCAAACGAGCCATGGAGAGGTACCAGTATCACTGCCCAGCCATCCCGAGGTCATCGGGCCAGTCAATTTGGCATTCCTGCAAAAATTTTCAGTGACTTTGCAAAAGTAAGGAACATTTGCAATATGTTTTAACAGTGAGGTACCATCACCAAAAGCGACATTCTGAAATCAACCCAAACGAGCGATGGAGAGGTACCAAAATCACTGCCCAGCCATCCTGAGGTCATCGGGCCAGTCAATTTGGCATTCCTGCATGATTTTTATGGCATGACAAATTGGTGATGGTGACTGCCCAGTTAACCATATGGCAAATGCACAGTGACTTTGAAAGAGTGAGAAAAATCACCAAATGGACATTCTGGAATCAACCCTAACGAGCGATGGAGAGGTACCAGAATCACTGCCAAGCCATCCCGACTTCATCGGGCCAGTCAATTTGGCATTCCTGCAAAAATTGTCAGTGACTTTGCAAAAGTAAGGAACATTTGCAATATGTTTTAACAGTGAGGTACCATCACCAAAAGCGACATTCTGAAATCAACCCAAACGAGCGATGGAGAGGTACCAAAATCACTGCCCAGCCATCCTGAGGTCATCGGGCCAGTCAATTTGGCATTCCTGCATGATTTTTATGGCATGACAAATTGGTGATGGTGACTGCCCAGTTAACCATATGGCAAATGCACAGTGACTTTGCAAAAGTGAGAAAACATGACCAAATGGACATTCTGAAATCAACACAAACAATGGCATGACCATAGTGTCCAGACTGTGCCGAGTCCAACGAGGTGCCCCGCTTGACCGTAGCTCGCTCGGTCTGAGCGCGGCGACCATGAGAAAAATAGGCCCAATATGAAGCCTTCACCAGTACGTCATTTGATTTTGGGTGACAGCGGCGGAACCGTTAGGTTTAGAAAGACAATTCAACCACAGGACTGTTCCTAAGGTCCTCCTGATCTGTCCAAGCCTATCCTTGACCGTGTGACATTAACCCTTCACAGTCAAAAGAAGGTGTTTACATAAAAACTGTGTTCATTGACTTCTCTCCCCATAGGAATATATTGGCTGCTCCACTAAATACAACCTGGAGTCTATATGGGTTATGAATGTTGTATGAACCTGTCTTTGGTACCAGTCCATCAGACCACTATAAGGTCTACCTGTGTCGATTCTAAGCTTCCTGGACCAACCGGAAGTGGTCCAAATCGCCCTAAAAGTGTATACCCATACACTGCCTGCAATTTGATGGACATAGTGCATTGAACCCTGTGTAAATCAGTCAGTTTTCATGGTAAAGACTTAAAACTCAGGATTCTCTAATGGAATACCCCAATGAGGATGTATGTTGAGTTACAGCTTCCTGTGCCAACCGGAAGTGCCATAATTGGTGTCTCATGGGCTGTTTGGAGGGGTTAAAAATATCAGATCTTTCCAAAACTTCATATATATGATTAGGCAACCCCCATGAACTGTAAATCAGTCATTTTTCCCATAAAAATTCAAAGGAAAACTAAATCACACAGATACACAACATGGATGGAGGGACGTATCATTGGGGTGCGTAGAGACTGACAGTGCCTCCAATAGTTAGCTTTGAATGATATCAAATTGACTGATGGACGGTGACTTGCAGGTGACTCTTGTCCATTAGCAATATGTTTAAGCGGTGAGGTACCATCACCAAAAGCGACATTCTGAAATCAACCCAAACGAGCGATGGAGAGGTACCAGAATCACTGCCCAGCCATCCCGAGTTCATCGGGCCAGTCAATTTGGCATTCCTGCATGATTTTTATGGCATGACAAATTGGTGATGGTGAATGCCCAGTTAACCATATGGCAAATGCACAGTGACTTTGCAAAAGTGAGAAAACATAAACAAATGGACATGATGAAATCAACACCACGAGTGATTGAAAGGAACAACAATCACTGCCCGGCCATCCCGAGTTCATCAGGCCAGTCAATTTTGCATTTCTGAAGGATTTTTGAGCATGTCAAATTTCTTATGACATTTGGCCCCCACAAAACATATGCCTTATGCACAAGCAAAAAAAAAAAAAAACATTATAATAATAAAATATGACTAAAGTATGTTGATACAGTTCTTATACGTGTGTAACTGACACAAAATTTCAAAAAAAAATTCGAAAAACGGTCCAGAAAGCACTTTTTTAGGGGTGTGTGAAGTTTTTTATGAAATTTAATAATTTTTGACTTTTGACTTCTGACTTCCTATGAAATCATATTGCAGATGGAGAAAACACATGCAATATGCGCAAGTAAAAAAAAAAAAAAAATATGATAATAAAATATGACTAAAGTATGTTGATACAGTTCTTATACGTGTGTAACTGACACAAAATGCGAAAAAATTTCGAAAAACGGTCCAGAAAGCACTTTTTTAGGGGTGTGTGAAGTTTTTTATGAAATTTAAGAATTTTTGACTTTTGACTTCTGACTTCCTATGAAATCATATTGCAAATGGACAAAACATATGCAATATGTGCAAGTAAAAAAATTTAAAAAATTATGATAATATAATTGGACAAAAGTATTTTCATACAGTTCTTATACATGTATAATTGTCAAAAAAAGCGAAAGAATTTCGAAAAACGGTCCAGAAAGCACTTTTTTAAGGGGTGATACGTTTTTTTCAAAAAATTCGTTTTTTCAAAATTTGGCTTTTGGATGTTGACTTGGAGTCCAATACCAATATGAAAAACCATGGTGGAGTGCAATCGCCACCTGTTGGATTTTTGAAGTGTTACAACTGGCAATACCCATATGGCAATAGAAGTAAACTTTGCATGAATCAACGCCGCTTTGGGTGGTATTGGCCAATGTGTACATGGTTTGTCCTATGCCAATAACTTGCCATTCATTTTTGTCCACTACGGGGGTGAAATCCCTTACAATAGCATTGACTTGTCTATATAATGCAGTAAGTGCTACTTGTTGGTGTAGTTTGACGTGACTTATGCAACAAAAAAATCACCGGATAGTCAGTGTTATGCTCTTGTTGGCAATAGAAAGATTAATTCAAAGAAAAGCATTATTTGAGGCCATAGCTCACAAGTGCTTCTCTTTGGGGTAGTCTTAACTCTGTTACTTATAGGTAATTTCCATAGCTCTCAGCTTTCCAGAACATGCTGAATTCTACTTCAACTTGAGCACCTTTCTTTTATCAAGCCACAGAAAGTGCTATTAAGTTGAGGTCTGATTTTGCATTGAATTACAGCAACCACTTTTTAACGAGTCTCTACATCTACCTACATGTCACAACAGAAACCCCAACAAAAGCATTGACTGGTTTGGTCTGCAGTAAGTGCTTTTTATTGGGGTATCTGTTCATGGCCATTTGAAAACAAGCATTCTGTGGTGCTTTTCTGAACATGGATGTCCTCCCAGTTTCACATTAAAGTTACCTTAAATGGAAGCATACATTTTTTGCTGGAAGAATAAGTGCTTCTCTTTGGGGTAGCCATAACTGTGTTTTGCCACTAGGCTCTGCTCTTGAGTACAAAGAAAGACTACATAAACTTAATTTATGTGATATGTGCTGTTTCTAGCTAATCATGCACTCTTTTTTCATACAGAATGAATAGATTCTCTTTTGAACTACAGCAACTACATTTTATTGAGTCTCTACATGTCACAACAGCAACCCTAACAAAAGCATTGACTGGTTTCACCTGCAGTAAGTGCTTTTTATTAGGGTAGCTCTTAATGGCCATTCTACAGCAAGCATTCTGTGGAGCTGTTCTAAACATAGTTTATCTCCTTGCTTCACATTAAAGTTACCTTAAATGGAAGCATATATTTTATGCTGGAAGAATAAGTGCTTCTCTTTAAGGTTAACATAACTGTGTTTTACCACTAGACTCTGCTCTTGAGTATCAAGAAAGCAAACATAAACTGTTTTCATGTGTTGTGTTCTTTGTTTCTATGTAATCACACACAACTTTTTCACATCAACGATCAGCTGACAATGTGGAAGACGCCTCATCAAGCTCAAGCACCTCAGTCATAAGCTGCCTACTCACATTAGCATGAAGACAAATAGTTATTTCACAATAGGTGTGGAAGGGGCTTGGACGTGAACTGCACAGCTATCAGTTAGTGTCCCCGAATATTTAAAATGAGCACGTCCCAGGGCAGAAACTCACTTTAATGAGACTCCTTGGAGGACTACCACCTACATAAATGGGCTCCAGACCAGATGGAAATCATGGAGTTAGCAGGAAGTCGTCTTTACCAGAGCTCTGCGACTGTGGCCTTTTCTCTACCAAAACAGTAAGTAGTCCTTACCAAAGATCTCCAACTCTGGCCTTTTCCCTACCGAACCTGTCACAATTGGTACCCTAACAATAGCATTGACTTGTCTATATAATGCAGTAAGTGCTACTTGTTGGTGTAGTTTGACGTGACTTATGCAACAAAAAAATCACCGGATAGTCAGTGTTATGCTCTTGTTGCCAATAGAAAGATTAATTCAAAGAAAAGCATTATTTGAGGCCATAGCTCATAAGTGCTTCTCTTTGGGGTAGTCTTAACTCTGTTACTTATAGGTAATTTCCATAGCTCTCAGCTTTCCAGAACATGCTGAATTCTACTTCAACTTGAGCACCTTTCTTTTATCAAGCCACAGAAAGTGCTATTAAGTTGAGGTCTGATTTTGCATTGAATTACAGCAACCACTTTTTAACGAGTCTCTACATCTACCTACATGTCACAACAGAAACCCCAACAAAAGCATTGACTGGTTTGGTCTGCAGTAAGTGCTTTTTATTGGGGTATCTGTTCATGGCCATTTGAAAACAAGCATTCTGTGGTGCTTTTCTGAACATGGATGTCCTCCCAGTTTCACATTAAAGTTACCTTAAATGGAAGCATACATTTTTTGCTGGAAGAATAAGTGCTTCTCTTTGGGGTAGCCATAACTGTGTTTTGCCACTAGGCTCTGCTCTTGAGTACAAAGAACGACTACATAAACTTAATTTATGTGATATGTGCTGTTTCTAGCTAATCATGCACTCTTTTTTCATACAGAATGAATAGATTCTCTTTTGAATTACAGCAACTACATTTTATTGAGTCTCTACATGTCACAACAGCAACCCTAACAAAAGCATTGACTGGTTTCACCTGCAGTAAGTGCTTTTTATTAGGGTAGCTCTTAATGGCCATTCTACAGCAAGCATTCTGTGGAGCTGTTCTAAACATAGTTTATCTCCTTGCTTCACATTAAAGTTACCTTAAATGGAAGCATATATTTTATGCTGGAAGAATAAGTGCTTCTCTTTAAGGTTAACATAACTGTGTTTTACCACTAGACTCTGCTCTTGAGTATCAAGAAAGCAAACATAAACTGTTTTCATGTGTTGTGTTCTTTGTTTCTATGTAATCACACACAACTTTTTCACATCAACGATCAGCTGACAATGTGGAAGACGCCTCATCAAGCTCAAGCACCTCAGTCATAAGCTGCCTACTCACATTAGCATGAAGACAAATAGTTATTTCACAATAGGTGTGGAAGGGGCTTGGACGTGAACTGCACAGCTATCAGTTAGTGTCCCCGAATATTTAAAATGAGCACGTCCCAGGGCAGAAACTCACTTTAATGAGACTCCTTGGAGGACTACCACCTACATAAATGGGCTCCAGACCAGATGGAAATCATGGAGTTAGCAGGAAGTCGTCTTTACCAGAGCTCTGCGACTGTGGCCTTTTCTCTACCAAAACAGTAAGTAGTCCTTACCAAAGATCTCCAACTCTGGCCTTTTCCCTACCGAACCTGTCACAATTGGTACCCTAACAATAGCATTGACTTGTCTATATAATGCAGTAAGTGCTACTTGTTGGTGTAGTTTGACGTGACTTATGCAACAAAAAAATCACCGGATAGTCAGTGTTATGCTCTTGTTGCCAATAGAAAGATTAATTCAAAGAAAAGCATTATTTGAGGCCATAGCTCATAAGTGCTTCTCTTTGGGGTAGTCTTAACTCTGTTACTTATAGGTAATTTCCATAGCTCTCAGCTTTCCAGAACATGCTGAATTCTACTTCAACTTGAGCACCTTTCTTTTATCAAGCCACAGAAAGTGCTATTAAGTTGAGGTCTGATTTTGCATTGAATTACAGCAACCACTTTTTAACGAGTCTCTACATCTACCTACATGTCACAACAGAAACCCCAACAAAAGCATTGACTGGTTTGGTCTGCAGTAAGTGCTTTTTATTGGGGTATCTGTTCATGGCCATTTGAAAACAAGCATTCTGTGGTGCTTTTCTGAACATGGATGTCCTCCCAGTTTCACATTAAAGTTACCTTAAATGGAAGCATACATTTTTTGCTGGAAGAATAAGTGCTTCTCTTTGGGGTAGCCATAACTGTGTTTTGCCACTAGGCTCTGCTCTTGAGTACAAAGAACGACTACATAAACTTAATTTATGTGATATGTGCTGTTCTAGCTAATCATGCACTCTTTTTTCATACAGAATGAATAGATTCTCTTTTGAATTACAGCAACTACTTTTTATTGAGTCTCTACATGTCACAACAGCAACCCTAACAAAAGCATTGACTGGTTTCACCTGCAGTAAGTGCTTTTTATTAGGGTAGCTGTTAATGGCCATTCTACAGCAAGCATTCTGTGGAGCTGTTCTAAACATAGTTTATCTCCTTGCTTCACATTAAAGTTACCTTAAATGGAAGCATATATTTTATGCTGGAAGAATAAGTGCTTCTCTTTAAGGTTAACATAACTGTGTTTTACCACTAGACTCTGCTCTTGAGTATCAAGAAAGCAAACATAAACTGACAGTGCCTCCAATAGTTAGCTTTGTTCGAGCTAAAAAAGAACCGTCAGACCTAGAGTTCCGAAACTTTAGAATCCTGTTCTAGACCTCAGGTAGATGCGTGTGCGTGGTGCGTGGTGCGTGGTGCGTGGTAGTGCGTGGTGAGTTACGGCGCTCTAGAATGTTCTCGGACCGAGAAACAGCGTCGAACATTTGCAATGACTTCAATTCATTTTGACCATTACGAAAATGGCGACATTTAGAAATGTCCCAGAGACACAAGACTAGGTGCATTGTGACCGTCTCGGCCCATAGAGACAGAACCCAACATCTCGGTCCGATAGCTCATTCAAGGACCCCGTAGCAAGGCATGGAAAAAGTGGATTTTCAGCACCAATTAGGCTTTTACTCGGACACCAAATGACCTATCGAGCCGAAACTCGGGATTCGGGGTCGCCTCACATAGGACTACACATAATGTCCGAACTGGCCCCGCAGCTAGAAAGTAACTATGTGTTTTATGGTTTTTTAATGTTTTGTACCGAAGGCCTTGTGAATTTTGGGCCAGCTCTGAAGTATGTTATACTTGGCTCCTAAATGAGTTGGGAAAAGTGGGTTTGGTGTCAGTTTGTATCAGTTTGGTGTCAGAATGATATCAAATTGACTGATGGACGGTGACTTGCAGGTGACTCTTGTCCATTAGCAATATGTTTAAGCGGTGAGGTACCATCACCAAAAGCGACATTCTGAAATCAACCCAAACGAGCGATGGAGAGGTACCAGTATCACTGCCCAGACATCCCTATGTCATCGGGCCAGTCAATTTGGCATTCCTGCATGATTTTTATGGCATGACAAATTGGTAATGGTGACTGCCCAGTTAACCATATGGCAAATGCACAGTGACTTTGAAAGAGTGAGAAAAATCACCAAATGGACATTCTGGAATCAACCCTAACGAGTGATGGAGAGGTACCAGAATCACTGCCAAGCCATCCCGAGTTCATCGGGCCAGTCAATTTGGCATTCCTGCAAAATTTTCAGTGACTTTGCAAAAGTAAGGAACATTTGCAATATGTTTTAACAGTGAGGTACCATCACCAAAAGCGACATTCTGAAATCAACCCAAACGAGCCATGGAGAGGTACCAGAATCACTGCCCAGCCATCCCGAGGTCATCGGGCCAGTCAATTTGGCATTCCTGCATGATTTTTATGGCATGACAAATTGGTAATGGTGACTGCCCAGTTAACCATATGGCAAATGCACAGTGACTTTGAAAGAGTGAGAAAAATCACCAAATGGACATTCTGGAATCAACCCTAACGAGTGATGGAGAGGTACCAGAATCACTGCCAAGCCATCCCGAGTTCATCGGGCCAGTCAATTTGGCATTCCTGCAAAAATTTTCAGTGACTTTGCAAAAGTAAGGAACATTTGCAATATGTTTTAACAGTGAGGTACCATCACCAAAAGCGACATTCTGAAATCAACCCAAACGAGCCATGAAGAGGTACCAGTATCACTGCCCAGCCATCCCGAGGTCATCGGGCCAGTCAATTTGGCATTCCTGCAAAAATTTTCAGTGACTTTGCAAAAGTAAGGAACATTTGCAATATGTTTTAACAGTGAGGTACCATCACCAAAAGCGACATTCTGAAATCAACCCAAACGAGCCATGGAGAGGTACCAGAATCACTGCCCAGCCATCCCGAGGTCATCGGGCCAGTCAATTTGGCATTCCTGCAAAAATTTTCAGTGACTTTGCAAAAGTAAGGAACATTTGCAATATGTTTTAACAGTGAGGTACCATCACCAAAAGCGACATTCTGAAATCAACCCAAACGAGCCATGGAGAGGTACCAGTATCACTGCCCAGACATCCCTATGTCATCGGGCCAGTCAATTTGGCATTCCTGCATGATTTTTATGGCATGACAAATTGGTGATGGTGACTGCCCAGTTAACCATATGTCAAATGCACAGTGACTTTGCAAAAGTGAGAAAACATGACCAAATGGACATTCTGAAATCAACACAAACAATGGCATGACCATAGTGTCCAGACTGTGCCGAGTCCAACGAGGTGCCCCGCTTGACCGTAGCTCGCTCGGTCTGAGCGCGCGACCATGAGAAAAATAGGCCCAATATGAAGCCTTCACCAGTACGTCATTTGATTTTGGGTGACAGCGGCGGAACCGTTAGGTTTAGAAAGACAATTCAACCACAGGACTGTTCCTAAGGTCCTCCTGATCTGTCCAAGCCTATCCTTGACCGTGTGACATTAACCCTTCACAGTCAAAAGAAGGTGTTTACATAAAAACAGTGTTCATTGACTTCTCTCCCCATAGGAATATATTGGCTGCTCCACTAAATACAACCTGGAGTCTATATGGGTTATGAATGTTGTATGAACCTGTCTTTGGTACCAGTCCATCAGACCACTATAAGGTCTACCTGTGTCGATTCTAAGCTTCCTGGACCAACTGGAAGTGGTTCAAATCGCCCTAAAAGTGTATACCCATACACTGCCTGCAATTTGATGGACATAGTGCATTGAACCCTGTGTAAATCAGTCAGTTTTCATGGTAAAGACTTAAAACTCAGGATTCTCTAATGGAATACCCCAATGAGGATGTATGTTGAGTTACAGCTTCCTGTGCCAACCGGAAGTGCCATAATTGGTCTCTCATGGGCTGTTTGGAGGGGTTAAAAATATCAGATCTTTCCAAAACTTCATATATATGATTAGGCAACCCCCATGAACTGTAAATCAGTCATTTTTCCCATAAAAATTCAAAGGAAAACTAAATCACACAGATACACAACATGGATGGAGGGACGTATCATTGGGGTGCGTAGAGACTGACAGTGCCTCCAATAGTTAGCTTTGAATGATATCAAATTGACTGATGGACAGTGACTTGCAGGTGACTCTTGTCCATTAGCAATATGTTTAAGCGGTGAGGTACCATCACCAAAAGCGACATTCTGAAATCAACCCAAACGAGCGATGGAGAGGTACCAGTATCACTGCCCAGACATCCCGAGGTCATCGGGCCAGTCAATTTGGCATTCCTGCATGATTTTTATGGCATGACAAATTGGTAATGGTGACTGCCCAGTTAACCATATGGCAAATGCACAGTGACTTTGAAAGAGTGAGAAAAATCACCAAATGGACATTCTGGAATCAACCCTAACGAGTGATGGAGAGGTACCAGAATCACTGCCAAGCCATCCCGACTTCATCGGGCCAGTCAATTTGGCATTCCTGCACAAATTTTCAGTGACTTTGCAAAAGTAAGGAACATTTGCAATATGTTTTAACAGTGAGGTACCATCACCAAAAGCGACATTCTGAAATCAACCCAAACGAGCGATGGAGAGGTACCAGTATCACTGCCCAGCCATCCTGAGGTCATCGGGCCAGTCAATTTGGCATTCCTGCATGATTTTTATAGCATGACAAATTGGTGATGGTGACTGCCCAGTTAACCATATGGCAAATGCACAGTGAATTTGAAAGAGTGAGAAAAATCACCAAATGGACATTCTGAAATCAGCCCAAACGAGCGATGGAGAGGTACCAGTATCACTGCCCAGCCATCCCGAGGTCATCGGGCCAGTCAATTTGGCATTCCTGCAAGAATTTTTGTGACTTTGCAAAAGTAAGGAACATTTGCAATATGTTTAACAGGTGAGGTACCATCACCAAAAGCGACATTCTGAAATCAACCCAAACGAGCGATGGAGAGGTACCAAAATCACTGCCCAGCCATCCCTATGTCATCGGGCCAGTCAATTTGGCATTCCTGCATGATTTTTATGGCATGACAAATTGGTGATGGTGACTGCCCAGTTAACCATATGGCAAATGCACAGTGACTTTGAAAGAGTGAGAAAACATGACCAAATGGACATTCTGAAATCAACCCTAACGAGTGATGGAGAGGTACCAGAATCACTGCCAAGCCATCCCGAGTTCATCGGGCCAGTTAATTTGGCATTCCTGCACAAATTTTCAGTGACTTTGCAAAAGTAAGGAACATTTGCAATATGTTTTAACAGTGAGGTACCATCACCAAAAGCGACATTCTGAAATCAACCCAAACGAGCCATGGAGAGGTACCAGTATCACTGCCCAGCCATCCCGAGGTCATCGGGCCAGTCAATTTGGCATTCCTGCAAAAATTTTCAGTGACTTTGCAAAAGTAAGGAACATTTGCAATATGTTTTAACAGTGAGGTACCATCACCAAAAGCGACATTCTGAAATCAACCCAAACGAGCGATGGAGAGGTACCAAAATCACTGCCCAGCCATCCTGAGGTCATCGGGCCAGTCAATTTGGCATTCCTGCATGATTTTTATGGCATGACAAATTGGTGATGGTGACTGCCCAGTTAACCATATGGCAAATGCAAATGCACAGTGACTTTGCAAAAGTGAGAAAACATGACCAAATGGACATTCTGAAATCAACACAAACAATGGCATGACCATAGTGTCCAGACTGTGCCGAGTCCAACGAGGTGCCCCGCTTGACCGTAGCTCGCTCGGTCTGAGCGCGGCGACCATGAGAAAAATAGGCCCAATATGAAGCCTTCACCAGTACGTCATTTGATTTTGGGTGACAGCGGCGGAACCGTTAGGTTTAGAAAGACAATTCAACCACAGGACTGTTCCTAAGGTCCTCCTGATCTGTCCAAGCCTATCCTTGACCGTGTGACATTAACCCTTCACAGTCAAAAGAAGGTGTTTACATAAAAACTGTGTTCATTGACTTCTCTCCCCATAGGAATATATTGGCTGCTCCACTAAATACAACCTGGAGTCTATATGGGTTATGAATGTTGTATGAACCTGTCTTTGGTACCAGTCCATCAGACCACTATAAGGTCTACCTGTGTCGATTCTAAGCTTCCTGGACCAACCGGAAGTGGTCCAAATCGCCCTAAAAGTGTATACCCATACACTGCCTGCAATTTGATGGACATAGTGCATTGAACCCTGTGTAAATCAGTCAGTTTTCATGGTAAAGACTTAAAACTCAGGATTCTCTAATGGAATACCCCAATGAGGATGTATGTTGAGTTACAGCTTCCTGTGCCAACCGGAAGTGCCATAATTGGTGTCTCATGGGC
>NW_027008799.1:0-27500 GCF_036934945.1 Oncorhynchus masou masou
TCTGTTCCTTCTACTCTCTCTCTTTCTGTTCCCCTCTACTCTCTCTCTTTCTGTTCTCTCTCTCTCTCTTTCTGTTCCCTCTACTCTCTCTCTTTCTGTTCCCTCTACTCTCTCTTTCTGTTCCCTCTACTCTCTCTTTCTGTTCCCTCTACTCTCTCTCTTTCTGTTCCTTCTACTCTCTCTTTCTGTTCCCTCTACTCTCTCTTTCTGTTCCCTCTACTCTCTCTCTTTCTGTTCCCTCTACTCTCTCTCTCTTCCCGTTCCCTCTACTCTCTCTCTCTTTCTGTTCCCTCTACTCTCTCTTTCTGTTCCCTCTACTCTCTCTTTCTGTTCCCTCTACTCTCTCTTTCTGTTCCCTCTACTCTCTCTTTCTGTTCCCTCTACTCTCTCATTCTGTTCCTTCTACTCTCTCTCTTCCCGTTCCCTCTACTCTCTCTTTCTGTTCCCTCTACTCTCTCCCTGTTCCCTCTACTCTCTCTTTCTGTTCCCTCTACTCTCTCTTCTGTTCCCTCTACTCTCTCTTTCTGTTCCCTCTACTCTCTCATTCTGTTCCCTCTACTCTCTGTTTCTGTTCCCTCTACTCTCTCTTTCTGTTCCCTCTACTCTCTCTTTCTGTTCCTTCTACTCTCTCTCTCTTCTGTTCCCTCTACCGTTCTCTCTCTTTCTGTTCCCTCTACTCTCTCATTCTGTTCCTCTACTCTCTTTCTGTTTCTCTCTCTTTCTGTTCTCTCTCTTTCTGTTCCCTCTACTCTCTTTCTGTTCCTCTACTCTCTCATTCTGTTCCTTCTACTCTCTCTCTCTACTCTCTCTCTTTCTGTTCCCTCTACTCTCTCTCTTTCTGTTCCCTCTACTCTCTCTCTCTTTCTGTTCCCTCTACTCTCTCATTCTGTTCCTTCTACTCTCTCATTCTGTTCCCTCTACTCTCTCTTTCTGTTCCCTCTACTCTCTCTTTCTGTTCCCTCTCTCTCTCTCTCTTTCTGTTCCCTCTACTCTCTCTCTTTCTGTTCCCTCTACTCTCTCTTTCTGTTCCCTCTACTCTCTCTTTCTGTTCCCTCTACTCTCTCTCTCTTTCTGTTCCCTCTACTCTCTCTTTCTGTTCCCTCTACTCTCTCTTTCTGTTCCCTCTACTCTCTCTCTCTTTCTGTTCCCTCTCTCTCTCATTCTGTTCCCTCTACTCTCTCTCTCTTTCTGTTCCCTCTACTCTCTTTCTGTTCCCTCTACTCTCTCTTTCTGTTCCCTCTACTCTCTCTTTCTGTTCCCTCTACTACTCTCTCTTTCTGTTCCCTCTCTTTCTGTTCCCTCTCTCTCTTTCTGTTCCCTCTACTCTCTCTTTCTGTTCCCTCTACTCTCTTTCTGTTCCCTCTACTCTCTCTCTCTTTCTGTTCCCTCTACTCTCTCTCTTTCTGTTCCCTCTACTCTCTCTCTTTCTCTACTCTCTCTTTCTGTTCCCTCTACTCTCTCTCTCTCTTCTGTTCCCTCTACTCTCTCATTCTGTTCCCTCTACTCTCTCTCTCTTTCTGTTCCCTCTACTCTCTCTTTCTGTTCCCTCTACTCTCTCTTTCTGTTCCCTCTACTCTCTCTCTTTCTGTTCCCTCTACTCTCTCTTTCTGTTCCCTCTACTCTCTCTCTCTTTCTGTTCCCTCTACTCTCTCTCTTTCTGTTCCTTCTACTCTCTCTCTTTCTGTTCTCTCTCTTTCTGTTCCCTCTACTCTCTCTCTTTCTGTTCCCTCTACTCTCTCTCTTTCTGTTCCCTCTCTCTCTCTCTCTTTCTGTTCCCTCTACTCTCTCTCTTTCTGTTCCCTCTACTCTCTCTTTCTGTTCCCTCTACTCTCTCTCTTTCTGTTCCCTCTACTCTCTCTCTTTCTGTTCCCTCTACTCTCTCTCTCTTTCTGTTCCCTCTACTCTCTCTTTCTGTTCCCTCTACTCTCTCTCTTTCTGTTCCCTCTACTCTCTCTTTCTGTTCCCTCTACTCTCTTTCTGTTCTCTTCCCTCTACTCTCTCTTTCTGTTCCCTCTACTCTCTCTCTTTCTGTTCCCTCTCTCTTTCTGTTCCCTCTCTCTCTCTTTCTGTTCTGTCTCCTCTCTCTCTCTTTCTGTTCCCTCTACTCTCTCTCTCTTTCTGTTCCCTCTACTCTCTCTTTCTGTTCCCTCTACTCTCTCTTTCTGTTCCCTCTACTCTCTCTCTTTCTGTTCCCTCTACTCTCTCTTTCTGTTCCCTCTACTCTCTCTTTCTGTTCCCTCTACTCTCTCTCTTTCTGTTCCTCTACTCTCTCTCTTTCTGTTCCCTCTACTCTCTCTCTCTTTCTGTTCCCTCTACTCTCTCTCTCTTTCTGTTCCCTCTACTCTCTCTCTCTTCTGTTCCCTCTACTCTCTCTTTCTGTTCTACTCTCTCTCTTTCTGTTCCCTCTACTCTCTCTCTTTCTGTTCCCTCTACTCTCTCTTTCTGTTCCCTCTACTCTCTCTCTTTCTGTTCCCTCTACTCTCTCTTTCTGTTCCCTCTACTCTCTCTCTTTCTGTTCCCTCTACTCTCTCTCTTTCTGTTCCCTCTACTCTCTCTCTCTGTTCCCTCTACTCTCTCTTCTGTTCCCTCTACTCTCTCATTCTGTTCCTTCTACTCTCTCTCTGTTCCCTCTACTCTCTCTCTGTTCCCTCTCTTTCTGTTCCCTCTACTCTCTCACTCTCTCTTTCTGTTCCCTCTACTCTCTCTTTCTACTCTCTCTTTCTGTTCCCTCTACTCTCTCATTCTGTTCCCTCTACTCTCTTTCTGTTCCCTCTACTCTCTCTTCCCGTTCCCTCTACTCTCTCATTCTGTTCCTTCTACTCTCTCATTCTGTTCCCTCTACTCTCTCTCTTTCTGTTCCTTCTACTCTCTCTTTCTGTTCCCTCTACTCTCTCTTTCTGTTCCCTCTACTCTCTCTTTCTGTTCCCTCTACTCTCTCTTTCTGTTCCCTCTACTCTCTCTCTTTCTGTTCCCTCTACTCTCTCTCTCTCTCTCTTTCTGTTCCCTCTACTCTCTCTTTCTGTTCCCTCTACTCTCTCTTTCTGTTCCCTCTACTCTCTCTTTCTGTTCCCTCTACTCTCTCTTTCTGTTCCCTCTACTCTCTCTTTCTGTTCCCTGTTCTTCCCGTTCCCTCTACTCTCTCTTTCTGTTCCCTCTACTCTCTCTCTTTCTGTTCCCTCTACTCTCTCTCTTTCTGTTCCCTCTACTCTCTCTCTTTCTGTTCCCTCTACTCTCTCTTTCTGTTCCCTCTACTCTCTCTCTGTTTCTGTTCCCTCTACTCTCTCTCTCTTTCTGTTCCCTCTACTCTCTCTTTCTGTTCTGTTCTCTCTCTTTCTGTTCCCTCTACTCTCTCTTTCTTTCTGTTCTCTCTCTTTCTGTTCCCTCTACTCTCTCTCTTTCTGTTCCCTCTACTCTCTCTCTCTCTCTCTTTCTGTTCCCTCTACTCTCTCTTTCTGTCCCCTCTACTCTCTCTTTCTGTTCCCTCTACTCTCTCTCTTTCTGTTCCCTCTACTCTCTCTCTTTCTGTTCCCTCTACTCTCTCTCTCATTCTGTTCCTTCTACTCTCTTTCTGTTCCCTCTACTCTCTCTCTTCTCTTTCTGTTCCCTCTCTCTCTCTGTTTCTCTCTCTTTCTGTTCCCTCTACTCTCTCTCTTCTCTCTCTCTTTCTGTTCCCTCTACTCTCTTTCTGTTCCCTCTACTCTCTCTCTTTCTGTTCCCTCTACTCTCTCTTTCTCTCTTTCTGTTCCCTCTACTCTCTCTCTCTCTCTCTCCCTCTCTCTTTCTGTTCCCTCTACTCTCTCTTTCTGTTCCCTCTTCTCTCTCTCTCTCTTTCTGTTCCCTCTACTCTCTCTTTCTGTTCCCTCTACTCTCTCTCTTTCTGTTCCCTCTACTCTCTCTTTCTGTTCCTCTACTCTCTCTCTCTCTCTTTCTGTTCCCTCTACTCTTTCTGTTCCCTCTACTCTCTCTTTCTGTTCCCTCTACTCTCTCTTTCTGTTCCCTCTACTCTCTCTCTCTTTCTGTTCCCTCTACTCTCTCTCTTTCTGTTCCCTCTACTCTCTCTTTCTGTTCCCTCTACTCTCTCTTTCTGTTCCCTCTACTCTCTCATTCTGTTCCTTCTACTCTCTCTTTCTGTTCCCTCTACTCTCTCTCTTTCTGTTCCCTCTACTCTCTCTTTCTGTTCCCTCTACTCTCTCTCTCTTTCTGTTCCCTCTACTCTCTCTTTCTGTTCCCTCTACTCTCTCTCTTTCTGTTCCCTCTACTCTCTCTTTCTGTTCCCTCTACTCTCTCTTTCTGTTCCCTCTACTCTCTCTTTCTGTTCCCTCTACTCTCTCTCTTTCTGTTCCCTCTACTCTCTCATTCTGTTCCCTCTACTCTCTCTTTCTGTTCCCTCTACTCTCTCTCTTTCTGTTCCCTCTACTCTCTCTTTCTGTTCCCTCTACTCTCTCTTTCTGTTCCCCTCTCTCTCTCTCTTTCTGTTCCCTCTACTCTCTCTTTCTGTTCCCTCTACTCTCTCTCTTTCTGTTCCCTCTACTCTCTCTCTTTCTCTCTCTTTCTGTTCCCTCTACTCTCTCTCTTTCTGTTCCCTCTACTCTCTCTTTCTGTTCCCTCTACTCTCTCATTCTGTTCCTTCTACTCTCTCTTTCTGTTCCCTCTACTCTCTCTCTTTCTGTTCCCTCTACTCTCTCTCTTTCTGTTCCCTCTACTCTCTCTCTCTCTTTCTGTTCCTTCTACTCTCTCTTTCTGTTCCCTCTACTCTCTCTCTTTCTGTTCCCTCTACTCTCTCTTTCTGTTCCCTCTACTCTCTCTTTCTGTTCCCTCTACTCTCTCTTTCTGTTCCCTCTCTCTCTCTCTTTCTGTTCCCTCTACTCTCTCATTCTGTTCCTTCTACTCTCTCTTTCTGTTCCCTCTACTCTCTCTCTTTCTGTTCCCTCTACTCTCTCATTCTGTTCCTTCTACTCTCTCTTTCTGTTCCCTCTACTCTCTCTCTTTCTGTTCCCTCTACTCTCTCTCTTTCTGTTCCTTCTACTCTCTCTTTCTGTTCCCTCTCTCTCTCTCTTTCTGTTCCCTCTACTCTCTCATTCTGTTCCCTCTACTCTCTCTCTTTCTGTTCCCTCTACTCTCTCTCTTTCTGTTTCTGTTCCCTCTTCTCTCTCTCTTTCTGTTCCCTCTACTCTCTCTTTCTGTTCCCTCTACTCTCTCTCTCTTTCTGTTCCCTCTACTACTCTCTCTCTTTCTGTTCCCTCTACTCTCTCTCTTTCTGTTCCCTCTTCTCTCTCTCTCTTTCTGTTCCCTCTACTCTCTCTTTCTGTTCCCTCTACTCTCTCTTTCTGTTCCTCTACTCTCTCTCTTTCTGTTCCCTCTACTCTCTCTCTCTTTCTGTTCCCTCTACTCTCTCTCTTTCTGTTCCCTCTACTCTCTCTTTCTGTTCCCTCTACTCTCTCTCTTTCTGTTCCCTCTACTCTCTCTCTTTCTGTTCCCTCTACTCTCTCTCTTTCTGTTCCCTCTCTCTCTCTTTCTGTTCCCTCTACTCTCTCTTTCTGTTCCTCTCTCTCTCTCTTTCTGTTCTCTCTACTTTCTGTTCCCTCTACTCTCTCTCTTTCTGTTCCTCTCTCTCTCTCTCTTTCTGTTCCCTCTACTCTCTCTCTTTCTGTTCCCTCTCTCTCTCTCTCTCTTTCTGTTCCCTCTACTCTCTCTTTCTGTTCCCTCTACTCTCTCTCTCTTTCTGTTCCCTCTACTCTCTCTTTCTGTTCCCTCTACTCTCTCTCTCATTCTGTTCCCTCTACTCTCTCTCTTTCTGTTCCCTCTACTCTCTCTCTTTCTGTTCCTTTCTCTCTCTCTCTCTCTCTTTCTGTTCCCTCTACTCTCTCTCTTTCTGTTCCCTCTACTCTCTCTTTCTGTTCCCTCTCTCTCTCTCTCTCTTTCTGTTCCCTCTACTCTCTCTCTCTTTCTGTTCCCTCTACTCTCTCTCTCTTTCTGTTCCCTCTACTCTCTCTCTTTCTGTTCCCTCTACTCTCTCTCTCATTCTGTTCCCTCTACTCTCTCTTTCTGTTCTGTTCCCTCTACTCTCTCTCTTTCTGTTCCCTCTACTCTCTCTCTCTTTCTGTTCCCTCTACTCTCTCTCTTTCTGTTCCCTCTACTCTCTCTCTTTCTGTTCCCCCTCTCTCTCTCTCTTTCTGTTCCCTCTACTCTCTCTCTTTCTGTTCCCTCTACTCTCTCTCTTTCTGTTCCCTCTACTCTCTCTCTCATTCTGTTCCCTCTACTCTCTCTCTTTCTGTTCCCTCTACTCTCTCTCTTTCTGTTCCCTCTACTCTCTCTTTCTGTTCCCTCTACTCTCTCTTTCTGTTCCCTCTACTCTCTCTTTCTGTTCCCTCTACTCTCTCTTTCTGTTCCCTCTACTCTCTCTTTCTGTTCCCTCCTCTCTCTCATTCTGTTCCCTCTACTCTCTCTCTCTTTCTGTTCCCTCTACTCTCTCTCTTTCTGTTCTCCTCTCTCTCTCTCTTTCTGTTCCCTCTACTCTCTCTTTCTCTCTCTTTCTGTTCTTCCCTCTACTCTCTCTTTCTGTTCCCTCTACTCTCTCTCTCTTTCTGTTCCCTCTACTCTCTCTCTTTCTGTTCCCTCTACTCTCTCTCTCTTTCTGTTCTGTTCCCTCTACTCTCTCTTTCTGTTCCCTCTACTCTCTCTCTTTCTGTTCCCTCTACTCTCTCTTTCTGTTCCCTCTACTCTCTCTCTTTCTGTTCCCTCTACTCTCTCTCTTTCTGTTCCCTCTACTTTCTCTCTCTTTCTGTTCCCTCTACTCTCTCTCTCTCTTTCTGTTCCCTCTACTCTCTCTCTCATTCTGTTCCCTCTACTCTCTCTCTGTTTCTGTTCCCCCTCTACTCTCTCTCTTTCTGTTCCCTCTACTCTCTCTCTCTTTCTGTTCCCTCTACTCTCTCTTTCTGTTCCCTCTACTCTCTCTCTGTTCTCTTCCCTCTACTCTCTCTCTTTCTGTTCCCTCTACTCTCTCTTTCTGTTCCCTCTACTCTCTCTCTCTTTCTGTTCCCTCTACTCTCTCTTTCTGTTCCCTCTACTCTCTCTCTTTCTGTTCCCTCTACTCTCTCTCTCTTTCTGTTCCCTCTACTCTCTCTCTCTTTCTGTTCCCTCTACTCTCTCTCTTTCTGTTCCCTCTCTCTCTCTCTCTCTTTCTGTTCCCTCTACTCTCTCTCTCTTTCTGTTCCCTCTACTCTCTCTCTTTCTGTTCCCTCTACTCTCTCTCTTTCTGTTCCCTCTACTCTCTCTCTCTTTCTGTTCCCTCTACTCTCTCTCTCTTTCTGTTCCCTCTACTCTCTCTCTCTTTCTGTTCCCTCTACTCTCTCTCTCTTTCTGTTCCCTCTACTCTCTCTCTCTTTCTGTTCCCTCTACTCTCTCTCTCTTTCTGTTCCCTCTACTCTCTCTCTCTCTTTCTGTTCCCTCTACTCTCTCTCTCTTTCTGTTCCCTCTCTCTCTCTCTCTTTCTGTTCCCTCTACTCTCTCTCTCTGTTCCCTCTACTCTCTCTCTCTCTTTCTGTTCCCTCTACTCTCTCTCTGTTTCTGTTCCCTCTACTCTTTCTGTTCCCTCTCTCTTTCTGTTCCCTCTACTCTCTCTCTCTTTCTGTTCCCTCTACTCTCTCTCTTTCTGTTCCCTCTACTCTCTCTCTCTTTCTGTTCCCTCTACTCTCTTCCTTTCTGTTCCCTCTACTCTCTCTCTTTCTGTTCCCTCTACTCTCTCTCTCTCTTTCTGTTCTCTCTCTTTCTGTTCCCTCTACTCTCTCTTTCTGTTCTCTACTCTCTCTCTCTTTCTGTTCCCTACTCTCTCTCTCTTTCTGTTCCCTCTCCCTCTCTCTCTCTCTTTCTGTTCCCTCTACTACTCTCTCTTTCTGTTCCCTCTACTCTCTCTCTCTTTCTGTTCCCTCTACTCTCTCTCTTTCTGTTCCCTCTACTCTCTCTTTCTGTTCCCTCTACTCTCTCTCTTTCTGTTCCCTCTACTCTCTCTCTCTCTTTCTGTTCCCTCTACTCTCTCTCTTTCTGTTCCCTCTACTCTCTCTTTCTGTTCCCTCTACTCTCTCTCTTTCTGTTCCCTCTACTCTCTCTTTCTGTTCCCTCTACTCTCTCTCTCTTTCTGTTCCCTCTACTCTCTCTCTTTCTGTTCCCTCTACTCTCTCTCTCTTTCTGTTCCTCTCTTTCTGTTCCCTCTCTCTCTCTCTTTCTGTTCCCTCTCTCTCTCTTTCTGTTCCCTCTACTCTCTCTCTCTGTTCCCTCTACTCTCTCTTTCTGTTCCCTCTACTCTCTCTCTCTTTCTGTTCCCTCTACTCTCTCTCTTTCTGTTCCCTCTACTCTCTCTCTCTCTGTTCCCTCTACTCTCTCTCTTTCTGTTCCCTCTACTCTCTCTTTCTGTTCCCTCTACTCTCTCTCTTTCTGTTCTCTCTCTTTCTGTTCCCTCTACTCTCTCTCTTTCTGTTCCCTCTACTCTCTCTCTTTCTGTTCCCTCTACTCTCTCTTTCTGTTCCCTCTACTCTCTCTCTCTTTCTGTTCTCTTCTCTCTTTCTGTTCCCTCTACTCTCTCTCTCTTTCTGTTCCCTCTACTCTCTTCTGTTCTGTTCCCTCTTCTCTCTCTCTTTCTGTTCCCTCTACTCTCTCTTTCTGTTCCCTCTACTCTCTCTCTTTCTGTTCCCCTCTACTCTCTCTTTCTGTTCCCTCTACTCTCTCTCTTTCTGTTCCCTCTACTCTCTCTCTTTCTGTTCCCTCTCTCTCTCTCTTTCTGTTCCCTCTACTCTCTCTCTTTCTGTTCCCTCTACTCTCTCTCTCTCTCTTTCTGTTCCCTCTACTCTCTCTTTCTGTTCCCTCTACTCTCTCTCTTTCTGTTCTGTTCCCTCTCTTTCTGTTCCCTCTCTCTCTTTCTGTTCCCTCTACTCTCTCTTTCTGTTCCCTCTACTCTCTCTTTCTGTTCCCTCTACTCTCTCTTTCTGTTCCCTCTACTCTCTCTCTTTCTGTTCCCTCTACTCTCTCTCTTTCTGTTCCCTCTACTCTCTCTTTCTGTTCCCTCTACTCTCTCTTTCTGTTCCCTCTACTCTCTCTCTTTCTGTTCCCTCTACTCTCTCTTTCTGTTCCCTCTACTCTCTTTCTGTTCCCTCTACTCTCTCTCTTTCTGTTCCCTCTACTCTCTCTCTTTCTGTTTCTACTCCCTTTCTGTTCCCTCTACTCTCTTTCTGTTCCCTCTCTCTCTTTCTGTTCCCTCTCTCTCTTTCTGTTCTCTCTCTCTCTCTCTCTTTCTGTTCCCTCTACTCTCTCTCTCTTTCTGTTCCCTCTACTCTCTCTCTCTTTCTGTTCCCTCTACTCTCTCTTTCTGTTCCCTCTACTCTCTCTCTTTCTGTTCCCTCTACTCTCTCTCTTTCTGTTCCCTCTACTCTCTCTCTCTTTCTGTTCCCTCTACTCTCTCTCTTTCTGTTCCCTCTACTCTCTCTCTCTTTCTGTTCCCTCTACTCTCTCTCTCTTTCTGTTCCCTCTACTCTCTCTCTTTCTGTTCCCTCTACTCTCTCTCTTTCTGTTCCCTCTCTCTCTGTTCCTCTACTCTCTCTTTCTGTTCCCTCTACTCTCTCTCTCTTTCTGTTCCCTCTCTCTCTCTCTCTTTCTGTTCCCTCTACTCTCTCTCTCTTTCTGTTCCCTCTACTCTCTCTCTCTTTCTGTTCCCTCTACTCTCTCTCTCTTTCTGTTTCCTCTCATTCTGTTCCCTCTACTCTCTCTCTTTCTGTTCCCTCTACTCTCTCTTTCTGTTCCCTCTACTCTCTCTTTCTGTTCCCTCTACTCTCTCTCTCTTTCTGTTCCCCTCTCTCTCTCTCTTTCTGTTCCCTCTACTCTCTCTCTTTCTGTTCCCTCTACTCTCTCTCTTTCTGTTCCCTCTACTCTCTCTCTTTCTGTTCCCTCTACTCTCTCTCTTTCTGTTCCCTCTACTCTCTCTCTTTCTGTTCCCTCTACTCTCTCTCTCTTTCTGTTCCCTCTACTCTCTCTCTTTCTGTTCCCCTCTCTCTCTCTTTCTGTTCCCTCTACTCTCTCTCTTTCTGTTCCCTACTCTCTCTCTCTTTCTGTTCCCTCTACTCTCTCTCTCTTTCTGTTCCCTCTACTCTCTCTCTCTTTCTGTTCCCTCTACTCTCTCTCTTTCTGTTCCCTCTACTCTCTCTCTTTCTGTTCCCTCTACTCTCTCTCTTTCTGTTCCCTCTACTCTCTCTCTTTCTGTTCCCTCTACTCTCTCTCTCTTTCTGTTCCCTCTACTCTTCCTCTTTCTTTTCCCTCTACTCTCTCTTTCTGTTCCCTCTACTCTCTCTCTTTCTGTTCCCTCTACTCTCTCTCTTTCTGTTCCCTCTACTCTCTCTCTTTCTGTTCCCTCTACTCTCTCTCTTTCTGTTCCCTCTACTCTCTTTCTGTTCCCTCTACTCTCTCTCTTTCTGTTCCCTCTACTCTCTCTCTCTTTCTGTTCCCTCTACTCTCTCTCTTTCTGTTCCCTCTACTCTCTATTTCTGTTCCTTCTTCTCTCTCTCTCTCTCTCTCTCTCTCTCTCTCTCTCTTTCTGTTCCCTCTCTTTCTCTCTCTCTCTCTTTCTGTTCCCTCTCTTTCTCTCTCACTCTCTTGTTCTCTCTCTCTCACTCTCTCACTCTCTCTCTCTCTTTCTGTTCTCTCTCTCTCTCTTTCTGTTCCCCCTACTCTATCTCTCTCTCTTTCTGTTCCTTCTACTCTCTCTTTCTGTTCTCTCTCTCTCTCTCTCTCTCTCTCTCTCTCTTTCTGTTTCTCTCTCTCTCTCTTTCTCTCTCTCTCTGTTCTCTCTCTCTCTGTTCTCCCTCTCTCTCTCTCTCTCTCTCACTTTCTGTTCTCTCTACTCTCTCTCTCTCTCTTTCTGTTCCCTCTACTCTCTCTCTCTTTCTCTCTCTCTCCCTTTCTGTTCCCTCTCTCTCTCTCTCTCTCTTTCTGTTCCCTCTACTCTCTCTCTCTCTCTTTCTGTTCCCTCTACTCTCTCTCTCTCTTTCTGTTCTCTCTACTCTCTCTCTTTCTGTTCCCTCTACTCTCTCTCTCTCTCTTTCTGTTCCCTCTTCTCTCTCTCTCTCTCTCTCTCTCTCTCTTTCTTTCTGTTCCCTCTACTCTCTCTCTCTCTCTTTCTGTTCCCTCTACTCTCTCTCTCTCTCTTTCTGTTCCCTCTACTCTCTCTCTCTCTCTTTCTGTTCCCTCTCTCTCTCTCTCTCTCTCTCTCTCTCTCTCTCTCTCTCTCTCTCTTTCTGTTCCCTCTTCTCTCTCTCTCTCTCTCTCTCTGTTCTCTCTACTCCAGATGTGTTTTATTATTGAAATGATTTCAATATTTGTATTATTATTTATTTAGTCGTACATCACTTCTCTGTGTTGTTTTTTTGGTTTCCTCTTTCCTGATGTTCGATGTTTTATTGACGAACGATAAAGATCTGGGATCTGGGATCGATTAGTACACAGACCCGGGCACGCACACAGAACCGTCGACTCGTTCCAGCAGCAGTGACTGACGAGCGTCACCGTGAGTAAAACCATGAGTGGGTAAAGTCTGCCTTAAGGCTGCTGGGAGGATCTATAGGAGAACGAGGCTCGTTGTAACGGCTGGAAGGGGAATCATTGGAACTGTATCAAACACACATGAGGACCACATGTTCAACTCCGCTCCATTGATTCCATTCCAGACGTTACGACGAGCCTCGTCCTCCTATAGATCTACTCACCAGCCTCCTCTCTCTCACACACACACTACCAATACAGGCCCAACACTCCACGACACACACACTACCAATACAGGCCCAACACTCCACGACACACTCACACACACACTACCAATACAGGCCCAACACTCCACGACATACTCAGACACACTACCAATACAGGCCCAACACTCCACGACACACTCACACACACACACTACCAATACAGGCCCAACACTCCACGACACACTCACACACACACTACCAATACAGGCCCAACACTCCACGACACACTCACACACACACTACCAATACAGGCCCAACACTCCACGACACACTCACACACACACACTACCAATACACTCCCAACACTCCACGACACACTCAGACACACTACCAATACAGGCCCAACACTCCACGACACACTCACACACACACTACCAATACAGGCCCAACACTCCACGTCACACACACACTACCAATACAGGCCCAACACTCCACGACACACTCACACACACACTACCAATACAGGCCCAACACTCCACGACACACTCAGACACACTACCAATACAGGCCCAACACTCCACGACACACTCACACACACTACCAATACCACCCCAACACTCCATGACACACACACAACAACAAAGCGACAAAAATTCTCACTCTTTTCCAATAATAGCTGACAGCTATGGAAGCCAGCCAGTTTACTAACAATTAGAAACCCAAACAATCTTGCAACTAACTCCTAAACTACCTAACTAACTCCTAATCTAACAAACTCGTAATCTAACTAACTAACTAACTAACTCCTAATCTAACTAACTAACTCCTAATCTAACTAACTCCTCCTAATCTAACTAACTCCTAAACTAACTAACTAGCTCCTAAACTAACTAACTAACTAACTAACTAACTCCTAAAATAACTAACTCCTAAAATAACTAACTAACTCCTAATCTAACTAACTCCTAAACTATCTAACTCCTCCTAATCTAACTAACTGCTCATAATTTAACGCCTAATCTAACTAACTACTCCTAATCTAACTCCTAACATATCTAACTCCACCTAATCTAACTAACTCCTAATCTAACTAACTCCTCATAATCTAACTCCTAATCTATTTAACTAACTCCTAATCTAACTAACTCCTCCTAATCTAACTAACTCCTCCTAATCTAACTAACTCCTAAACAAACTAATTCCTAATCTAACTAACTAACTCCTCATAATCTAACTAACTCCTAATCGAACTAACTCCTAATCTAACATTATAACAGCAACACATACAGCAATGAAGGTAAACCAAACGCATATTCCTACCATATTGACATTGACTACCTACTGTAGAAGGGGAACCAGGAGTAACAAGAAGCTGATTGACAAGTAACACACATTGTTGTGGTAGAGAATAGCGTTCACACCTGCTCGTGTGGTCGTCTTACCTCCACAGGGGAGCCGCTGGCCTGTCTATCCCACGGAAGAGCCCCCGAGGACGGGTAGAGGAGGTAGAGAGCCAGGGTGAGTCTGAGGAGGATCAGACCGGGCCGTGAGGACACACGCTGCTGCTGACACCACCCTGCCATGGAGACTAGCTGACTGACTGACCAGTCACACACTGGAGGAGAGGAGGGAGAGTTCCCTCTCTTTTTACAACATCCCTCCCTCGTCTCTCTCTCGGTCTCTCTATCTCTCTCTCTCTCTCTCTCTCACTGTCTCTCTCTCTCTCTCTGTCTCTCTCTCTGTCTCTCTCTCTCGCTCTCTCTCTCTCTCTCTCTCTCTCTCTCTCTCTCTGTCTCTCTCTCTCTCTCTCTCTCTCTCTCTCTCTCTCTCTCTCTCTCTCACTGTCTCTCTCTCTCTGTCTCTCTCTCTCTCTCTCTCTCTCTCTCTCTCGGTCTCTCTCGCTCTCTCTCTCTCTGTCTCCCCCTTTCTCTCTCTCTCTCTCTCTCTCTGTCTCCCCCTTTCTCTCTCTCTGTCTCTCTCTCTGTCTCTCTCTCTCTCTCTCTCTCTCTCTCTCTGTCTCTCTCTCTCTCTCTCTGTCTCTCTCTCTGTCTCTCTCTCTCTCACTGTCTCTCTCTCTCTCTCACTGTCTCTCTCTCTCTCTGTCTCTCTCTCTCTCTCTCTCTCTCTCGGTCTCTCTCGCTCTCTCTCTGTCTCCTCCCTCAGAGCCCCGTGGTGCTCCCCAAACCCTGCCAACATCAGCCCTCCTCCCTCAGAGCCCCGTGGTGCTCCCCAAACCCTGCCAACATCAGCCCTCCTCCCTCAGAGCCCCGTGGTGCTCCCCAAACCCTGCCAACATCAGCCCTCCTCACTCAGAGCCCTGTGGTGCTCCCCAAACCCTGCCAACATCAGCTCTCCTCACTCAGAGCCCTGTGGTGCTCCCCAAACCCTGCCAACATCAGCCCTCCTCACTCAGAGCCCTGTGGTGCTCCCCAAACCCTGCCAACATCAGCCCTCCTCACTCAGAGCCCTGTGGTGCTCCCCAAACCCTGCCAACATCAGCTCTCCTCACTCTGAGTGGAGGTGACATCAGCTCTCATCCAGACACTCTGCCCCGCCCCTCCTCTCTTCTCTCCACCAATCTGGCTTCCCCCTCCTCACTCAGATCTCCTGCCCCCCCCCCCTCCTCACTCAGATCTCCTGCCCCCTCCAGAACCACATTTCTCAGGAGGCCTGTTGGTTACGTCTGATTCAGAACCACTCCGCCACCTGATGATTCACTCTCCTTTAAGAATCAAACCATTAAATGACACACCACTACGAACCAGCCATAGCAGGAACCAATTAGAGTGATTCAGAACCACTCCACCACCTGATGATTCACTCTCCTTTAAGAATCAAACCATTAAATGACACACCACTACGAACCAGCCATAGCAGGAACCAATTAGAGTGATTCAGAACCACTCCACCACCTGATGATTCACTCTCCTTTAAGAATCAAACCATTAAATAACACACCACTACGAACCAGCTATATCAGGAACCAATTAGAGTGATTCAGAACCACTCCACCACCTGATGATTCACTCTCCTTTAAGAATCAAACCATTAAATGACACACCACTACGAACCATCCATATCAGGAACCAATTAGAGTGATTCAGAACCACTCCACCCCTGATGATTCACTCTCCTTTAAGAATCAAACCATTAAATGACACACCACTACGAACCATCCATATCAGGAACCAATTAGAGTGATTCAGAACCACTCCACCACCTGATGATTCACTCTCCTTTAAGAATCAAACCATTAAATGACACACCACTACGAACCATCCATATCAGGAACCAATTAGAGTGATTCAGAACCACTCCACCACCTGATGATTCACTCTCCTTTAAGAATCAAACCATTAAATGACACACCACTACGGTAAACCAATTAGAGTGATTCAGAACCACTCCACCACCTGATGATTCACTCTCCTTTAAGAATCAAACCATTAAATGACACACCACTACGGACCATCCATATCAGGAACCAATTAGAGTGATTCAGAACCACTCCGCCACCTGATGATTCACTCTCCTTTAGGAATCAAACCATTAAATGACACACCACTACGAACCATCCATATCAGGAACCAATTAGAGTGATTCAGAGGTTTCCAGTCAGTTCACTGGCAGAGAATCAAACAACACAACACTGTATTCCCCAAAGTCTGCAGAAGAGGGGCTCATTGCAAACTTAACCAGGAAGCAAGTTAGCCTAGTGGTTAGAGTGTGGAAGAGGTAGGTAGTCTAGTGGTTAGAGTGTAGAAGAGGTAGGTAGTCTAGTGGTTAGAGTGTAGAAGAGGCAGGTAGACTAGTGGTTAGAGTGTAGAGGAGGTAGGTAGTCTAGTGGTTAGAGTGTAGAGGAGGCAGGTAGCCTAGTGGTTAGAGTGGAGGGACAGCAGGTAGCCGAGTGGTTAGAGTGTAGAGGAGGTAGGTAGTCTAGTGTTTAGAGTATAGAGGAGGCAGGTAGACTAGTGGTTAGAGTGTAGAGGAGGTAGGTAGACTAGTGGTTAGAGTGTAGAGGAGGCAGGTAGCCTAGTGGTTAGAGTGTAGAGGAGGTAGGTAGACTAGTGGTTAGAGCGTTGGACTGGTAACCGAAAGGTTGCAAGATCGAATCCCCCGAGCTGACAAGGTAAAAATCTGTCGTTCTGTCCCTGAACAAGGCAGTTTAACCCCACTGTTCCCGTCACTGTAAACAAGAAAATAAAGGTAGAAAAATAATAAGTTATTTCAAAAATGTTAAATAGCTGCCATGAAAGCTGGTATTTTACCATTAAAAACATTAAAAAGCATTACATTTGGTACAAACATTCTTCTGATCAACTGAAAACATCCCAGAACCGAGACGTGGAATTCAAAATGGCCGCCGACGTAGATGGTAATGTTTACAACAGGACGTTATTTAAGGACGTTATCTCAAATAACATGAAGAAATAATAGAGGAGAAAAGGAAACACTTCAGAGCCCTGGTTCGGCATCATTACTGTACTGCATCTTGGACACTTCAGAGCCCTGGTTCGGCGTCATTACGGTACAGCATCTTGGACACTTCAGAGCCCTGGTTCAGCATCATTACTGTACAGCATCTTGGACACTTCAGAGCCCTGGTTCAAGCGTCATTACGGTACAGCATCTTGGACACTTCAGAGCCCTGGTTCGGCGTCATTACGGTACAGCATCTTGGACACTTCAGAGCCCTGGTTCGGCGTCATTACGGTACAGCATCTTGGACACTTCAGAGCCCTGGTTCGGCATCATTACTGTACTGCATCTTGGACACTTCAGAGCCCTGGTTCGGCGTCATTACGGTACAGCATCTTGGACACTTCAGAGCCCTGGTTCGGCATCATTACGGTACAGCATCTTGGACACTTCAGAGCCCTGGTTCGGCATCATTACGGTACAGCATCTTGGACACTTCAGAGCCCTGGTTCGGCGTCATTACGGTACAGCATCTTGGACACTTCAGAGCCCTGGTTCGGCATCATTACGGTACAGCATCTTGGACACTTCAGAGCCCTGGTTCGGCGTCATTACGGTACAGCATCTTGGACACTTCAGAGCCCTGGTTCGGCATCATTACGGTACAGCATCTTGGACACTTCAGAGCCCTGGTTCGGCATCATTACGGTACAGCATCTTGGACACTTCAGAGCCCTGGTTCGGCGTCATTACGGTACAGCATCTTGGACACTTCAGAGCCCTGGTTCGGCATCATTACGGTACAGCATCTTGGACACTTCAGAGCCCTGGTTCGGCGTCATTACGGTACAGCATCTTGGACACTTCAGAGCCCTGGTTCGGCATCATTACTGTACAGCATCTTGGACACTTCAGAGCCCTGGTTCGGCGTCATTACGGTACAGCATCTTGGACACTTCAGAGCCCTGGTTCGGCGTCATTACGGTACAGCATCTTGGACACTTCAGAGCCCTGGTTCGGCGTCATTACGGTACAGCATCTTGGACACTTCAGAGCCCTGGTTCGGCATCATTACGGTACAGCATCTTGGACACTTCTGAGCCCTGGTTCGGCATCATTACGGTACAGCATCTTGGACACTTCAGAGCCCTGGTTCGGCGTCATTACGGTACAGCATCTTGGACACTTCAGAGCCCTGGTTCGGCATCATTACTGTACAGCATCTTGGACACTTCAGAGCCCTGGTTCGGCATCATTACGGTACAGCATCTTGGACACTTCAGAGCCCTGGTTCAGCATCACTACGGTACAGCATCTTGGACACTTCAGAGCCCTGGTTCGGCGTCATTACGGTACAGCATCTTGGACACTTCAGAGCCCTGGTTCGGCGTCATTACGGTACAGCATCTTGGACACTTCAGAGCCCTGGTTCGGCGTCATTACGGTACAGCATCTTGGACACTTCAGAGCCCTGGTTCAGCATCATTACTGTACAGCATCTTGGACACTTCAGAGCCCTGGTTCGGCATCATTACTGTACAGCATCTTGGACACTTCAGAGCCCTGGTTCGGCGTCATTACGGTACAGCATCTTGGACACTTCAGAGCCCTGGTTCGGCATCATTACGGTACAGCATCTTGGACACTTCAGAGCCCTGGTTCGGCGTCATTACGGTACAGCATCTTGGACACTTCAGAGCCCTGGTTCAGCATCATTACTGTACAGCATCTTGGACACTTCAGAGCCCTGGTTCGGCATCATTACTGTACAGCATCTTGGACACTTCAGAGCCCTGGTTCGGCGTCCTTACGGTACAGCATCTTGGACACTTCAGAGCCCTGGTTCGGCGTCCTTACGGTACAGCATCTTGGACACTTCAGAGCCCTGGTTCGGCATCATTACGGTACAGCATCTTGGACACTTCAGAGCCCTGGTTCGGCGTCATTACGGTACAGCATCCTCGACACTTCAGAGCCCTGGTTCGGCGTCATTACGGTACAGCATCTTGGACACTTCAGAGCCCTGGTTCACTGGTTCAGCATCATTACGGTACAGCATCTTGGACACTTCAGAGACCTGGTTCAGCATCATTACAGTACAGCATCTTGGACACTTCAGAGCCCTGGTTCAGCATCATTACAGTACAGCATCTTGGACACTTCAGAGACCTGGTTCAGCATCATTACAGTACAGCATCTTGGACACTTCAGAGCCCTGGTTCGGCGTCATTACGGTACAGCATCTTGGACACTTCAGAGCCCTGGTTCGGCATCATTACGGTACAGCATCTTGGACACTTCAGAGCCCTGGTTCGGCGTCATTACGGTACAGCATCTTGGACACTTCAGAGCCCTGGTTCGGCGTCATTACGGTACAGCATCTTGGACACTTCAGAGCCCTGGTTCGGCGTCATTACGGTACAGCATCTTGGACACTTCAGAGCCCTGGTTCAGCATCATTACAGTTCAGCATCTTGGACACTTCAGAGCCCTGGTTCAGCATCATTACGGTACAGCATCTTGGACACTTCAGAGCCCTGGTTCGGCGTCATTACAACACAGCATCTTGGACACTTCAGAGCCCTGGCTCAGCATCATTACAACACAGCATCTTGGACACTTCAGAGCCCTGGTTCGGCGTCATTACGGTACAGCATCTTGGACACTTCAGAGCCCTGGTTCGGCGTCATTACGGTACAGCATCTTGGACACTTCAGAGCCCTGGTTCGGCATCATTACGGTACAGCATCTTGGACACTTCAGAGCCCTGGTTCGGCGTCATTACAACACAGCATCTTGGACACTTCAGAGCCCTGGCTCAGCATCATTACAGTACAGCATCAGAGCGGGATCGATACTTTTGAGGTGGAGGGTCCGTCGTGGTCTGGGACGGTGTGTCACAGCCTCATCAAACTGAGCTTGTTGTCATTGCAGCCAATGTCAACGGTGGGCGTTACAGGGAAGACATTCTCTCATGGTGTTGGGTGTGTGTGTGTGTGTGTGTGTGTGTGTGTGTGTGTGTGTGTGTGTGTGTCACCTCTCATGGTGTTGGCTGAGCTCCTCTCCGTCTTGGTAATATTTATCTGGACATAAATGATTGGTTCAACTTTAAACACATAGGGACGCAATATTTTCATAACTCTGCTAACACACACACACACACACACCGTGGGAGGTAACTGTAGAAGTTTCCAGACCTTCTGATTTTAACAGCTGGAAAGTGACGGATGTGAAGACAGACGAGAGATAAATAAATATTCCAAACGATCTTCACAGTAAGAAAAGGTTCTCTACAGTACAGCCGTATCTATCAGGTGTGTCAGAGGAAGAGCTGATCCCGGATCAGTTATGCCCGTTCAGATCACAATGAATGAGATTACGTGGAGGGGGCGGGGGAAACCCTGATCCTAGATCAGATGCAGACTCCCCCCCCTGCAGAGTTGAGACTCAGAAATGCTGGAAGGCTCCGGAACATTGCTCTGGAATGTTGGGAATTCTAACCGGAACACCAGCGTTCCACTGTAACAGCTTCATACAAGCCATGTTGGATAGTGTGTGTGTGCGCGCGCCAAAACATGTGGTTAGTTACGAGCATTGAGGGACCCTGAAATAACTTACAACACACACACACACAAACACACACACACACACACACATCAAGTTTCCCGTTTTAATGTGCAGTAAAATACCCTTCTTGCTCTAAACTCTAAGCCCCACGACGCAGTCCTCAATAACAATGTAATAGTACAAATAACATAAAGGTCGAACAGAAAACACACAATCATTTTTCGATGATTCACTTCCTGTATTTGCTTCCCGACTCCCAGTGGACACGTTACACACACCTACTAAGGTTTAGAACACCTACTCATTCCAGGGTTTTTCTTAATGGTTAATTATTGTCTACATTGTAGAATTAATTGTGAAGACATCCAAAACTATGAAATAACACATATGGAATCATGTAGTAACCAAAAAAAAGGGTTCCTAGACATGAACCATTAGCATGGTGGCTAAACACAACATCAGGAAGTGACATTAACCATTAGCATGGTGGCTAAACACAACATCAGGAAGTGACATTAACCATTAGCATGGTGGCTAAACACAACATCAGGAAGTGACATTAACCATTAGCATGGTGGCTAAACACAACATCAGGAAGTAACAGTCCTAGACATTAGACATTAGCATGGTGGCTAAACACAACATCAGGAAGTGACATTAACCATTAGCATGGTGGCTAAACACAACATCAGGAAGTGACATTAACCATTAGCATGGTGGCTAAACACAACATCAGGAAGTAACAGTCCTAGACATGAACCATTAGCATGGTGGCTAAACACAACATCAGGAAGTGACATTAACCATTAGCATGGTGGCTAAACACAACATCAGGAAGTAACAGTCCTAGACATTAGACATTAGCATGGTGGCTAAACACAACATCAGGAAGTAACATTAACCATTAGCATGGTGGCTAAACACAACATCAGGAAGTTACATTAACCATTAGCATGGTGGCTAAACACAACATCAGGAAGTAACAGTCCTAGACATGAACCATTAGCATGGTGGCTAAACACAACATCAGGAAGTAACAGTCCTAGACATGAACCATTAGCATGGTGGCTAAACACAACATCAGGAAGTAACAGTCCTAGACATGAACCATTAGCATGGTGGCTAAACACAACATCAGGAAGTAACATTAACCATTAGCATGGTGGCTAAATACAACATCAGGAAGTAACATTAACCATTAGCATGGTGGCTAAACACAACATCAGGAAGTTACATTAACCATTAGCATGGTGGCTAAACACAACATCAGGAAGTAACAGTCCTAGACATTAACCATTAGCATGGTGGCTAAACACAACATCAGGAAGTAACATTCCTAGACATTAACCATTAGCATGGTGGCTAAACACAACATCAGGAAGTAACATTAACCATTAGCATGGTGGCTAAACACAACATCAGGAAGTTACATTAACCATTAGCATGGTGGCTAAACACAACATCAGGAAGTAACAGTCCTAGACATTAACCATTAGCATGGTGGCTAAATACAACATCAGGAAGTAACATTAACCATTAGCATGGTGGCTAAACACAACATCAGGAAGTAACATTAACCATTAGCATGGTGGCTAAACACAACATCAGGAAGTTACATTAACCATTAGCATGGTGGCTAAACACAACATCAGGAAGTAACAGCCCTAGACATGAACCATTAGCATGGTGGCTAAACACAACATCAGGAAGTAACAGTCCTAGACATGAACCATTAGCATGGTGGCTAAACACAACATCAGGAAGTAACAGTCCTAGACATGAACCATTAGCATGGTGGCTAAACACAACATCAGGAAGTAACATTAACCATTAGCATGGTGGCTAAATACAACATCAGGAAGTAACATTAACCATTAGCATGGTGGCTAAACACAACATCAGGAAGTTACATTAACCATTAGCATGGTGGCTAAACACAACATCAGGAAGTAACAGTCCTAGACATTAACCATTAGCATGGTGGCTAAACACAACATCAGGAAGTAACATTCCTAGACATTAACCATTAGCATGGTGGCTAAACACAACATCAGGAAGTAACATTAACCATTAGCATGGTGGCTAAACACAACACCAGGAAGTTACATTAACCATTAGCATGGTGGCTAAACACAACATCAGGAAGTAACATTCCTAGACATTAACCATTAGCATGGTGGCTAAACACAACATCAGGAAGTTACATTAACCATTAGCATGGTGGCTAAACACAACATCAGGAAGTAACAGTCCTAGACATTAACCATTAGCATGGTGGCTAAACACAACATCAGGAAGTAACATTAACCATTAGCATGGTGGCTAAACACAACATCAGGAAGTAACATTAACCATTAGCATGGTGGCTAAACACAACATCAGGAAGTAACATTCCTAGACATTAACCATTAGCATGGTGGCTAAACACAACATCAGGAAGTAACATTAACCATTAGCATGGTGGCTAAACACAACATCAGGAAGTTACATTAACCATTAGCATGGTGGCTAAACACAACATCAGGAAGTAACAGTCCTAGACATGAACCATTAGCATGGTGGCTAAACACAACATCAGGAAGTAACAGTCCTAGACATGAACCATTAGCATGGTGGCTAAACACAGCATCAGGAAGTAACATTAACCATTAGCATGGTGGCTAAATACAACATCAGGAAGTAACATTAACCATTAGCATGGTGGCTAAACACAACATCAGGAAGTTACATTAACCATTAGCATGGTGGCTAAACACAACATCAGGAAGTAACAGTCCTAGACATTAACCATTAGCATGGTGGCTAAACACAACATCAGGAAGTAACATTCCTAGACATTAACCATTAGCATGGTGGCTAAACACAACATCAGGAAGTAACATTAACCATTAGCATGGTGGCTAAACACAACACCGGGAAGTTACATTAACCATTAGCATGGTGGCTAAACACAACATCAGGAAGTAACATTCCTAGACATTAACCATTAGCATGGTGGCTAAACACAACATCAGGAAGTTACATTAACCATTAGCATGGTGGCTAAACACAACATCAGGAAGTTACATTAACCATTAGCATGGTGGCTAAACACAACATCAGGAAGTTACATTAACCATTAGCATGGTGGCTAAACACAACATCAGGAAGTGGCATTAACCATTAGCATGGTGGCTAAAATCCAGATAGCAGATGTTCTGAAAGAGCTGCAAAACCTGGACCCGTACAAATCAGCTGGGCTTGACAATCTGGACCCTCTATTTCTGAAACTATCCGCCGCCATTGTCGCAACCCCTATTACCAGCCTGTTCAACCTCTCTTTCATATCGTCTGAGATCCCCAAGGATTGGAAAGCTGCCGCAGTCATCCCCCTCTTCAAAGGGGGAGACACCCTGGACCCAAACTGTTACAGACCTATATCCATCCTGCCCTGCCTATCTAAGGTCTTCGAAAGCCAAGTCAACAAACAGGTCACTGACCATCTCGAATCCCACCGTACCTTCTCCGCTGTGCAATCTGGTTTCCGAGCCGGTCACGGGTGCACCTCAGCCACACTCAAGGTACTAAACGATATCATAACCGCCATCGATAAAAGACAGTACTGTGCAGCCGTCTTCATCGACCTTGCCAAGGCTTTCGACTCTGTCAATCACCATATTCTTATCGGCAGACTCAGTAGCCTCGGTTTTTCAGATGACTGCCTTGCCTGGTTCACCAATTACTTTGCAGACAGAGTTCAGTGTGTCAAATCGGAGGGCATGCTGTCTGGTCCTCTGGCAGTCTCTATGGGGGTGCCACAGGGTTCAATTCTCGGGCCGACTCTTTTCTCTGTATATATCAATGATGTTGCTCTTGCTGCGGCGATTCCCTGATCCACCTCTACGCAGACGACACCATTCTATATACTTCCGGCCCGTCCTTGGACACTGTGCTATCTAACCTCCAAACGAGCTTCAATGCCATACAACACTTCTTCCGTGGCCTCCAACTGCTCTTAAACGCTAGTAAAACCAAATGCATGCTTTTCAACCGATCGCTGTCTGCACCCGCATGCCCGACGAGCATCACCACCCTGGATGGTTCCGACCTTGAATATGTGGACACCTATAAGTACCTAGGTGTCTGGCTAGACTGTAAACTCTCCTTCCAGACTCATATCAAACATCTCCAATCGAAAATCAAATCAAGAGTCGGCTTTCTATTCCGCAACAAAGCCTCCTTCACTCACGCCGCCAAACTTACCCTAGTAAAACTGACTATCCTACCGATCCTCGACTTTGGCGATGTCATCTACAAAATTGCCTCCAACACTCTACTCAGCAAACTGGATGCAGTTTATCACAGTGCCATCCGTTTTGTCACTAAAGCACCTTATACCACCCACCACTGCGACTTGTATGCTCTAGTCGGCTGGCCCTCACTACATATTTGTCGCCAGACCCACTGGCTCCAGGTCATCTACAAGTCCATGCTAGGTAAAGCTCCGCCTTATCTCAGTTCACTGGTCACGATGGCAACTCCCATCCGTAGCACGCGCTCCAGCAGGTGTATCTCACTGATCATCTCTAAAGCCAACACCTCATTTGGCCGCCTTTCGTTCCAGTACTGCTGCCTGTGACTGGAACGAATTGCAAAAATCCCTGAAGTTGGAGACTTTTATCTCCCTCACCAACTTCAAACATGTGCTATCTGAGCAGCTAACCGATCGCTGCAGCTGTACATAGTCTATTGGTAAATAGCCCACTCATTTTCACCTACTTCATCCCCACACTGTTTTTATTTATTTACTTTTCTGCTCTTTTGCACACCAGTATCTCTACCTGTACATGACCATCTGATCATTTATCACTCCAGTGCTAATCTGCAAAATTGTAATTATTCGCCTACCTCCTCATGCCTTTTGCACACAATGTATATAGACTCGCCTTTTTTTTGTACTGTGTTATTGACTTGTTAATTGTTTACTCCATGTGTAACTCTGTGTTGTCTGTTCACACTGCTAAGCTTTATCTTGGCCAGGTCGCAGTTGCAAATGAGAACTTGTTCTCAACTAGCCTACCTGGTTAAATAAAGGTGAAATAAAATAAAAAAATAAATAAAATAAACACAACATCAGGAAGTGGCATTAACCATTAGCATGGTGGCTAAACACAACATCAGGAAGTAACATTAACCATTAGCATGGTGGCTAAACACAACATCAGGAAGTGGCATTAACCATTAGCATGGTGGCTAAACACAACATCAGGAAGTAACATTAACCATTAGCATGGTGGCTAAACACAACATCAGGAAGTAACAGTCCTAGACATTAACCATTAGCATGGTGGCTAAACACAACATCAGGAAGTAACATTAACCATTAGCATGGTGGCTAAACACAACATCAGGAAGTGGCATTAACCATTAGCATGGTGCTGGAAAATCACGTTTTACTTTTTTAAAGTATGCATATTTTCCACCTTCTCAACATTAAAACTACTTAAGGAGGAAATCGAAGCCTTTCCAGCCTGAATGGAGAATGTTATAGGTAGGAACCGGTCACCAGGGGGACAGGAGTGTATCACCAGCTGTGTACATCAAGCCCAGAGGATAGTGGAGCACAGAGGATAGTGGAGCCCAGAGGATAGTGGAGCCCAGAGGGTAGTGGAGAAACATCAAGCCCAGAGGATAGTGGAGCCCAGAGGGTAGTGGAGCCCAGAGGATAGTGGAGCCCAGAGGGTAGTGGAGAAACATCAAGCCCAGAGGATAGTGGAGCTCAGATGGTAGTGGAGCCCAGAGGATAGTGGAGCCCAGAGGATAGTGGAGCCCAGAGAGTAGTGGAGAAACATCAAGCCCAGAGGATAGTGGAGCCCAGAGTGTAGTGGAGAAACATCAAGCCCAGAGGATAGTGGAGCCCAGAGGATAGTGGAGCTCCATCAAGCCCAGAGGATAGTGGAGCTCCATCAAGCCCAGAGGATAGTGGAGCCCAGAGGATAGTGGATCCCAGAGGATAGTGGAGCCCAGGGGGATAGTGGAGCTCCATCAAGCCTAGAAGATAGTGGAGCCCAGAGGATAGTGGAGCCCAGAGGATAGTGGAGCCAAGAGGATAGTGGAGCCCAGAGGGTAGTGCCCAGAGGATAGTGAAGCACAGAGGGTAGTGGAGCCCAGAGGATAGTGGAGCCCAGAGGATAGTGGAGCCCAGAGGGTAGTGGAGATCCATCAAGCCCAGAGGGTAGTGGAGAACCATCAAGCCCAGAGGATAGTGGAGCCCAGAGGATAGTGGATATCCATCAAGCCCAGAGGATAGTGGAGCCCACAGGATAGTGGAGCCCAGAGGATAGTGGAGCCCAGAGGGTGGTGGAGAACCTTCAAGCCCAGAGGGTAGTGGAGAACCTTCAAGCCCAGAGGATAATGGAGAACCTTCAAGCCCAGAGGATAGTGGAGAACCATAAAGCCCAGAGGGTAGTGGAGAACCATAAAGCCCAGAGGGTAGTGGAGAACCTTCAAGCCCAGAGGATAGTGGAGCCCAGAGGATAGTGGAGAACCTTCAAGTCCAGAGTATAGTGGGAGAACCTTCAAGCGCAGAGGATAGTGGAGAACCATCAAACCCAGAATATAGTGGAAAACCATAAAGCCCACTAGCGGCTACCCAGGTTATGCACGTGACAACGTCATTTCGCTGAGTCTACCTTTAAATCTAGAATGTTATGAATGGTCAGTCCTTGCATCCATAGCTTCGTCTAGGAATTTGAGAGTGATTACATTTCTCCAGTCCCATTCTTCAGCTTTTTACCGAAACAGTGGCGTGTCGATGCTTTGTTATTGTTTCAACCGCTGATTGGCCCTTTAAAGTTAGGTTTGTGGGCTAGAATGGTCTGATCCAAGATCCTGAATTAGGGATTTATAGTGTAGAATCCGTTTTATAACTGCAGTGTCAATACTGAACGATAGATGCAATGACGGGGTAGGCCGTAATTGTAAATAAGAATTTATTCTTAAATTACTTTCCAAATTAAATAAAGGTTAAATATTTTTTTTTTTAATCAATTTTATAGATGCAGTGCCATTTCTCAACGATAGAGGGAGGAAGTAGATACGTTGGATGCAGACACCGGAAGTAGGACATTTCGTCACTGTAGTGGGAATTCAAACTTCGACAACAGGACAACACTGAGCGAGAGGGCTGTAATATTACAAATACTAAGTATATATTTCCACATCCGCGATTACTTTTTGCTTTCCTCACTATATCCAAGTTTTGTATTTAAGGTAGGTTCGACGCTTCAGCATAGGATAACTTAGTTAGCCAAACTGGACAAAAGTATCGTTAGCCTCGCGAGGTGAAACATTAGCGAACTTGGGGCAACCCGCAAGTCAGTGATTTAACGAACGTAATAATGTTGCTCTCTGGTTTGAATTAATAAGCTTGCTACCGTATTTGTTTACATGTTAGAAGTGTAATTATGTTCTTCTTTGTCATCTTATGCGTTGAAACATTTCGATGTTTAAGTTAACATGAGCTTATCAACTATTTCAAAAGAGACCGAAGGTTGTCAGTTGACAGGCAGCTATAACGTTAGCAAGCTAGCTAAGCCAGACAGGCAGGTCTGGTTGGGATGGGATGTTATTTTATCCAGCAGTAGCCACCTATCAGAAACTAACCTTCTGGAGCCTTTCAGCTAAATGTCGCTGTGTGTTTGTTTATCGCAGCTGGAAGGTTGTGTTTTCGGCGAGATGGACAGCGCGGCGGAACTCCTCGAGTACTATGAAGTCTACGAGACCATCGGCTCGGGTGAGACACTTCAA